>NC_025996.2:677505-713395 GCF_000442705.2 Elaeis guineensis | reverse complement strand
ATAAAATTTGAATCAGATATTTATTATTAATTTTCAAATCTGAATTTAATATCTATATTTAAATCCTATCCTATATCCGATCGGATAAGAAAAGAGATGCCCATTCCCATACCTAATGGGTTCGGAGATATCCACGGATAATCCATCTTCTCCATACCAACACATATCCACCCCCATGTCTATCGCATACCCAAAAAAAATAAAATCAAAATAATAATTTATACATATTAATCAATCAAAACAAATTATCAATTCAACATAGAATATAATTTATAAGTCCAGATTTACAAAAATCAAACATAGAAATAGAATTTACAATTCAACATAGAATATATAAATAATTAAAATAATTTTATATATTATCAACCAAATAGAATTATCAAAACAGAATTATAAATATATATATTCGGATATGGGTTTGGATATTACCCATATTTGTAGGTTTGGATCGAATTCGAATTTGGATAGAAAACAGTACTACTCATATCCTATCCATACTCATGCTACAGTTTTCGAGTTTTACCCAAACCCGATCTCAAATCGGTCAAATCCTATTTTTCGGATTTGATCGGATTTGGGTAAGGTGCATATCCATCGGGTTGGGTCAATTTTGCTATCTCTACTCTCCATCGGCCTAGCGGCATCCTTTTAAGCGACTGAAGGACGGTGAGGGATAAAGCAGTCGTGCTTGCAGGGCCGCGAAGTCAAAGTACTTGTCGATGGTATTTCAGTGTACCTCTATAGAGGTGTGGACCTTCTTTCCAACGGACGAAGGTTGGTGATAATAGTCTGGAGCTAGAGCATCAAAATGAGCCGATTCGATCCATGAAAGATCAGTCCTTCACGAATTGGACCCATTAAAATCAGATCAAAATATTTGTTTTTTTAAAAATGGGCCATCAAATAGACAATCCAGTCCTAGCCTAATAAATGAAAGGTCTAAATGGATCGGTCCTTATAACTCATCAAAAAATTAAAATAATTAAAATTTTATAAAAATTAAAAAAATTTAAAATTTTAAAAACTTTCAAATATAATACTTTATCAAATAAATAATAAATAAAATCAATCCCTACATCAAATTTTAAAACATCAAAAGCAAATATATAATAACTCCAAAAAAATTATAATAATATCATAATCTCTATTTTCTACTGGAAAAAATACCACAAACTAATTAAACTCTAATAAAATTAAAAAAATAATAAATAAATAATATTGTTCAAATAACATTGGAGTTCAATCATTAAAATTCAGTCTCTATTCTCATTAGAATATTTTAAATAATTTTTTTAAATATTTAATAATTTATATAATTATGTTATTTTTGAAAAAATAAACAGGTCTATCCGTGGGCTAGATGAGCCAGCTCTTCACGGGTCGGATCATAAAGGGGTTGGACTAAAAAGCCTTTTATTAAATGGGCCGTCAAAATACTGGTTCAGGTCCTACTAATTGAAGAGTCTAAATGGATCAGTCTGCGGGCTGCGGCCATTTCGATGGTTCTATTGGAAATTTTCTCGAGCCAAGGTTCGAATGGACGGCAGTGGCTGGTAGCTCTGTCATCTTACCATGAGCCGAGCGATTCCGATAGGTCCGGCGAGTGAGAGAAGGGAGGGAAGGGACATCTGGAGGTATAGGGCGAGATGGAATTAATTTTAAAGCACCACCTGTGCACACACCATCGAAATACGGCGGAAACTTATGTTCCTACTAAAAATATATTAGTTGGATCCTGTTCACGATGGACCAAGGGATAATTAATATCTTTTCCGTCCTTAACAAAATGCATTACATATTTTAATACTTTTTTCCTCGTCATCAACATGATATATTTAATTCCTTCTGACTAATAAATATCCCTGATTTACGGTGAATCAGGTCCAACCAATAATTGCTTGTTGAATAACCATTCCTCCTGGAATGGAATCTTAGCTGTTTTTGGTCAAAGATAGATCTTAGATAGAACTAAATATTTTTATTTATTTAAATAAATCATATTTTATCAGATAATTCGGGATATATCCGACAGACATACATAATTATCCATATTTTTAACAACTGGTCTCTCTTTGCGGTCACAAGGAACTTCCCGGGTTCGGCAGAGTGCGGGAGAAGACGAGAGGTTTCCAGCCAAGCTTGGATTAATCCCGGCTGTCTGTCATTCAGCTCAACTTGCTCGATCGGTTCAGTGGTTTCTTGGACAAATGATACTGGAGCATTCTTTCATGTGGTACCGCACGTGTTGTTTATGTCTTGCTTCTTCGACCACTTCTCCTCTTACTCTTATCCTCCTGAATTCCCTTGGACATTCTTAAACCCCATGAAACTCTCTAACGTAAACATCTTCTCTGCTAATAAAATTTGTGGCTAATAGAGTTTAACTTCCTTAGCCCCTCCACTGATATATTGTACGAGCTAGATGGGATTCATATTGTTTGGTTGGGGAATTAATATATCTCTCATGGAATGTGGGCTTGGGCAGGACAGTGGACCGACAAGGTCCAACTCGCATGTCATTAGGAATGAAATGAGCAGCGTACAATGGAGAGACAGAAACAGGGCCTCCCCCGGACGGTCCTCAACAGCTAGCGATTTACGAAGCCACTACCTGCTGGATGCGTACCTTCGTGCAATAACTAATTGGCATCCATAGCTTTAGTTGACTCTACGAATTATGCAAGGTTTCAGGATATAACGATGAGCTATCGATCTGAGCTGCTCTCCAGTGCACTGAATCAGTGTGTAAGCTTGCTTTGTTTGCGATACTGTACGTCAATATCCTCAAAAGTCTTCTGTGGTGCCGAGGAATCCCGTGTTTTCGTGGAATTAGAAAATGCAGACCAGATGACCAACAGTGAGCTGACATTCTTCTCTTATTTTCGTAGTCATAGTTGAACATATCAGTGCAGGACAGATTATTTTTCCTCGAACAGTGGATCAGAATTAGTTACAAGTGTCGCCAGTGCTCTAACCAGGAGTGGCTGCAACATGTTTAGTTTGCTTTTAGAGTGTTCTCATAACTGAGGTTGATACAAGCATCGAATCCTTTATATAACTCTACAAAAGTAGGTTTAAACTATTTTATAGAGGTTGCTCTTCCTGAGTTTTCTCTAGTTCTACATTAGCTTGATCGGTAAGACCTATGACTCAGTGAAGTTCTTGCCCCAGAACCAAGCTTGATTTTTCCATCTTTGAAAGAAAGATGTGACACCTCTTGTTTATGCGCTTCATGTCCTCACTGTTTGTTGCACAAAAGAAGAAAAAAATGGAGTCAAAAAACATATAGCAGCAATCAAAGTTGTTGAAATTTCCGATTTTTCAACATCATTTATCATGGATGGTAACACGTAAAATAACAGTTAATGGACGCAGTCATTTATGTAACTTCTAATTTTGTCAAAAGCATCTGAAGTATGCTTTTGCACATTGGCATTCATGGCATGCTACAAACTAAAGTGAAGTTTGGCTGACCTTTACGTATACTAATTCATGTACTTTAGGAAAAGAGTTGAGCGTTAATAACAATTTGCCTGTAGGTCATATGATCCAATTGGAGAACAAAAATATTTTCATCGATCCGCTCAACTCGAATCTTACAAAAATAGACTAGAAGAAGAGAAGATTCTCCAAAGTAAGATTTTAAGTCTTTTTATTTCTTTGATTAATTCTTCACCTTCATATAAATTGAAAAACATAGCCCTTATTAATAAATAGTAGTGACGTCATCTCTTGTACAATTTGAATAGAATTTCTCTTTCTAATTTCTAAAAGGACATCCGACCTTGCACAATTTGAATTGGATTTCTCTTCCTTGTTCGAATAAGATTAGATCTCATGTTTCTTGTCTTGCATTCCAAATGTTTAAGTTTCGGATTTTATTACACATGTTTCACATTACAAGTTTTGAATTGGAGATGAGAAAAATTTAGATTTGAAGATTCAAACTTGAATTAATTGTATTTAGATACTATGCAGTCCAACTTGGAATGGAGAAACTTCATATGCTAAATTATAAGATTTTGGACCCCAAATTGAGTTTATATATATATATTTTTAATTTCAGGTTGAGTAATTTCGATTCTTTGTCAAATATATTGAATTTAGGACGTTTAGTCTTTTTTCATAAGTAAAAGAAATTGAGATCTCAAATATAAAGTTTTATTGGCTTCGGACCAAACTTAAATTAGCCATTTTAGAAGTTTTTGTTGGGCATAATGTGGAAAGGGCTTTCAAGCCTGAATGAGCTGAATTCAGTCCACCAGTTTTATTTCAGCATTAAACTGCCATAATTGGCTCAACTTAAAATAAGCACAATTTTATTTACTTAAAAATATAAGTCAGTCCAACATGTGGTACGTTATCCTTTTGTTTTCAGCCCTTTATAGAAGGGCTTGCTTAATGGATTTATAATCCTATTGAAAATCATATGTGGACGTTACATATGTCAAATATGAGTTTGAGAATTATCATAGTTGCAAAATTAAAATATTTGGCTCATCATTAATTTGTACCCGCCTTCATAAACCCGAGGCCAAAAAATCTCATGCAAAAGGGTTTCTTAAATGAGTCTAAAAGAGCTACTGACTAGAGGAAAAATCTCTTCTAATATTGAAGTTCCACATAAATTGTTTCCTTTTGAGGAATCATAAGACTAGTTTCCAAACATGCTTATATGGCATATGTCAACGGCAGATCATGTGCCAAGTTATTGCTGAGGTCAATGGCTACTGTAAGCCAATCACCGAATTCCTTTGTTGGTGAAATTATAACCATTCATCGTCCGCTGAGCTGCTCCCAAGTGATAACATGCATTGCACTATAGGGTGCATGGTTGGGGGTAATTAAACTCTGAAATAGAAATCGGAATGGATGACTCCCATTCTAACTATTTGGTTGGAGGAAATCTCATTCTAATTTTCAATCTAGAGATGAATGAGAATGATCTATTCTTTTCATAATCGAATCCGGACTCATCCCAACGGAATCAAAATCTTATTCCAGTAAAATAAGATTAAAAAAAAATATATATCCGAACCCACCCGAGAGAGGAGCAGCGAACCCACCCAGAAGTCCTCGGTGCTCTCGACGAGCCACCGGGTGAGGAACTCGGCATTAGGTGAGGCCTTCTCGTCCTCCCAGGTGGAAGTGACGATAAGAACTAGGGTTTCCTTAGGGAGGTCCTTCGGCTCGTAGCCCCGAGGGTTGACGAGGTCGAAGGGGAAGCCGGTGGCACAGAGGCGTTCGGCAAGGGCTCAGGAGGTTCTGGTCTGTGATGTGAAGAAGAGATTTCCCCTCGGACTGGGATCAGGGTTAGGGTTTTGGGAGGAGACGACGGAGGCAATGGGATTTCCAGAGGAAGAAAGAGGAGGAGAGGGACAGGAGGGCAAGAAGGGCGAGGCGAGAAGGGAGGGAGACGGAGTGGGAGGTGGCCATCATTGGTCTCTCGCTCGTCGATGCTTGGTGTTCTCTGATGACTGAGCTCTTGGAAGTGGGGTTGGTCAGGGAGAACTAGAGAGCTCCATTTCATCGCTTCAAAGCAGGGTAGAAGGTCAGACTGCTAGAAGGGTTTTTCGGTTCGAAGGAAGGACGGGTTGAAATGGCCGGTAGTTGACTTTGTTAAACTGAAGTAAGTTTGCTGGTTTTTTAAATTTTAAAAATATTATTCTTTTTAAAATTTTTTAAAAAATTTAAAAATATTATTATTATATTTAATTTTTATTTAATATTAATTTTTAAAATAATTAATTTTTAAAAAATTTAATTAAAAATAAAAATAAAATTTTGAGTTGATTTCAATTTCTATCTTTATATGAACCAAACAACAATAATGAAAAATATCCATTCCGATTCTGATCACAAATCAAATATTTCAGATGATTTGGCCATTTCGATCTCGATTCCAACCCATTTCCATTCCGATTCTGATTTTAATTACAATTGTGAGCCAAGCACCCCCTAAACATTTTTATTTCAAACATCTAAAGAGATAAATCGAGAAAAGAGTGACATTGCTAAATGTTCTGCACCTACTTTTGGTACTGGATATCTTTCTGAATTTTAGGTATAATGGCTGTCTAACAGTTTGTCATGCTAACACTAGTATATTTTTTTTCTTTCTAGATGAGAGAAGAGAACTAGACTGGAATTTTGGAGTCAAATGTTTTCATCCTTACCCAAGAGCTGAAGATATGGGATTTAATAATCGGCTTGGGTTTGTTAAATTGCAAGTTTCGTAGGAAAAGTAATGATTGTTTTAACCCTGAATGGGCTGTATATATGTGGATATTATATCATGCATTTGAAATTGGTTCCAAATTCCATGCACAACAATAAAAGAGAATTTTTATGATAAAATTATTTATGATAAAAATATTTTTATCATAAATAATAAATATTTATGATGAAAAATAAAATTCATCATAAATAATGAAATATTTACGATGAAAATAATTTTTCATCACCAATAATTTTATATTAGCGACGGAAAAAAAATTTCATCGTAAATAATTATTATTTACGATGATAATTTTTATCGTAAATAATAAAATATTTATTTTAATTTTAAATTTTTAAAAATTTAAGATAAAAATATTTACGATGAAAATTTTTTATCGTAAATAATAATTATTATTTGTGATGAAAATTTTTTATCATAAATAATCGAGTATTTGTAATGAAAAAAACTTTTCATTATAAATAGTCAATTATTTATGACGAAAAATTTTCATTGCTAATATTTTTTTAAAAAATAAAAAATTTAAAAAAATTAAAAATTATAGATTATTTATGATAAAAAATTTTCATCGTAAATAATTGAGTATTTACGATGGAAAGTACTTTTCATCGTAAATACTTGATTATATACGATGAAAAATTTTCATCGCTAATATTTAAAAAAATAAAAAAATTTAAAAATTTAAAAATTATAAATTATTTATGATAAAAATATTACATCACAAATAATTAATTATTTATGATGAAAAGATATTTTTGTTATAAATATTCTATTAATTATGATGAAAAATTTTCATCGCTAATATTTAAAAAAATAAAAAAAATTTAAAAATTTAAAAATTATAGTTTATTTATGACTAAAATATTACATGGTAAATAATTTAATATTTATGATAAAAATATTTTTTTATCATAAATACTAGTTATTTATGATGAAAAATTTTCATCGCTAATATCTAAAAAAAAATTTAAAAAATTTAAAAATTATAGATCATTTATGATGAAAATATTATATTAAAAATAATTGAGTATTTACAATGAAAATCTTTTTCCATCATAAATACTCAGTTATTTATGATGAAAAATTTTCATCGTTAATATTTGAAAAAAATAAAAAATTTTAAAAATTTAAAATTTACAGATTATTTGTAATAAAAATTTATTTTTTCATCATAAATATTTAATTATTTATGATGAAAATATTTTCATCATCAATATTTCAAAAAGAATTTAAAAAATATAAAAATTATAGAGTATTTACGACGATAATATTTCATCATAAATAATTTAGTATTTATGATGGAAAGATTTTTTAGTCATAAATACTAGTTATTTATAATGAAAAAATTTTCATCCCTAATATTTTAAAAAAAATTAAAAATTATAGATTATTTATGATGAAAATATTACATCATAAATAATTAGATATTTATGATAAAAATCTTTTTCTATTATAAATATTCAATTATTTATGATGAAAAATTTTCATCATTAATATTTAAAAAAAATAAAAAAAATTAAAAATTCAAAAATGATATATTATTAGTGATAAAAAATAGTCAATTATTTATGATAAAAATATTTTTATCACTAATATTTTTAAAAAAAAATTTAAAAAAATAAAAATTATAGATTATTTATGAAAAATTTTACATCATAAATAACTTAGTGTTTACACAAAAAATAATTTTTCGTCATAAATAATTGATAATTTATGATGAAAAATAATTTTCATCATAAATACTTCATTATTTACGATGAAACAATTTTATCGCTAATAATTAAAAAATCAGAACTTTAAAAAAATAACTTTCGATGCTGAAAAGAATCATTTTTTTAGTATCCAGACTTTGTTAGATGATGCAACAAAATTTTTCACCTATAACCGAATCAACCGTCTTTAAGATCCAAGAGCAAACCATCTCAGAAAATTAAATACAAAGAATTTGATTCAAAAAAAATATCTACTTCTAATTGTATAAAGAACAAAATTTTATCAACTATTCGATAGACTAAATTATGTTATTTATTTTTAAATTATTTTAAAAAATTTTGATCAATAATCTCTTGTGACAACAAAATCCTATAACATCTTTAAGAGAAAAATATAACTTCTTGGACGTTGTCCTTAATCTGCGGTAAATAATGCACCACAACAGTCCGATCCTTGGAACCATTAATTGTTGTCAATCATTCATCAAAAAGATCAAACTCTATATAGAAACTAAGGCCAACAGGTCACCTAAAGATCCTCCTTTTGCATCAGATCTTAAGGGTCTTAGCTGCTCGCAGATTAAATTTGAGTTTGGGTGTTCATTCAAATCTTTTGATCAACTCATGGCAGTATTATCACCAAAAAAATAAATCTAATTAGTTAAATTTTTTAATTATAAATTATATTTGATTAGAGCAGAATATTAGAGAACTTGCCTTATTTTTGTGATCAAGGAGAATCAAATTGATCCATATCATGATTGTCTCATATTCATCACATGCTTCTGCACAGATCTACAATCTTTATAAATTCTGATTGGCATGAACATATCTTAAAGCTGCTAAAATTTATGAATATATCTGAGAAGGTACTTTTAGTGAAAAAATATTTTTTTATAAAAATAAATTATGATAAAATTTAAATTTATGTTGCTAATACGATTATTAACGATGAAATCTTTCATCGCCAATAATTTTTTTGATAAATTTTTTTAAAGAAAAAAATATTTTAGTGAGAATTTTTTTTAAATTATTAGCGATGAAAATAAAATTTTCATTGCTAATAAACTTATTAACGACAAAAATACTTTTCATCATCAATAATTTTTTTAAATTTTTATTATGGATATTTTTTTATGAAAAATATTGACGATGAATATAATTTTTTCATTGCTAATAAAGTTATTAACGATGAAAATTCTGTCGCTAATAATTTTTAGAGAAAAAAATTTTTAGTGAGGATTTTATTTTTTTTTATGAGAATTATTAGCAACGAAAATTATATTTTCATCATAAATAATTTTTTTTGAAGAAAAATTTTTTTTTATAATTTTTTTTGTAGAAATTATTGGTGATTGAAAAAAATTTTCATCGCTAATAATTGTGTTAGCGATGAAAATTTTCGTCGCTAATAGTTCTCATCAACTCAACATCCCATCGCGCCAAACTCACTTCCCCCTCCCCTCTCCCCTCTCTCCTCTCTTCTTTCCCTCTCCTCTCTCCCTCTCTATGCTCTCCCTGAACTCTCCCATCTCCCCTCTCCTCTCTCCCTCTCCCCTCTCCCTCTCCATACTCTCCCCCCTCTCTTCCAGCCGGTGAGCCCGTCGCCACCGCCGTCCGCACCACAGTTGCCGTTGCTGTCCGTCGGAGGTAAGGTTCTTCGAATCTCTTTTTTTTTGTGTTGAATGGGCCATCGGGAGACGGAGGGGGTTGCGGGGGGGGGGGGGGTGCCGGTGGCGCCATGAGGTCGAGAAGGGGGTCGGTAGGCGGGGAGGTGGTCGGGGGCGAGACAAGGGCAGGGAGGGGAGGGGGGCGGCCGGCGGTGCCATGGGGCCAGGGAAGGGGTCGAGGGGTGGAGACCCGACCGATGGTGCCATGTGGCCAAGGAGGGGGTCGGGGGCCGGAGACAGGGTCGGAGAGCCATGGCAGATCGAGCTGGGCATCATATGCCACAGCTGTGCCCCCGTGATGCTTTTCGATTGGCGTCATGTTGTGTCGGCTCAGAGAGAGATTTTCTACATCCATTTACAAGTAAAATAAATTATACTATGAATATTTAATTAGTATGGTATTTTTCTAATATTTATTATTGGCAAGGTATTTTTGATATTATTGATTTTGAGGAGGATCGTGTGCAGCAAGCCGCAGATGCTCATTTATCTTTGTATTTCAAGGATTATTGCCACCGCATCCATCAGTATTGGTACCATATGATACAGGATCATGGAGAGGAGGCAGCACAGCAGTGGTCCTATGACAGCATCACTATGGATGATTGAACTATCATATGCCGGCATTACGAGGATCCGACATTACGAGTTATATTCAAACTTCTTTTTTTTTAAAAAATTTAATGATTGAATCATTTATTCTTAAATTAAATTTATTATCTACTAATTTGACTGATAACTGTACAGAGAAGATGTGTCTAGAACGTCGTAAATCAGATGAGACAGATCGTACCATATTGTGGGGGTTCGAGATCATTCGCTCATCACATAGAGCAGATGGTAAGTAATTTTTAATTAGTATATAATTTTTTAACTATTTAAATTTTTTTTAATTAATTATTCTCAAATTGCAGAGAGATGCTGAGAGTGACGAGCTTCCTGATAGGATCGATATCTACCAGCAGACCCACCAGCGACGGTCAGGAGAGTGGACGACGGAGAGCCAGGAGCTCTTTATAAGTTTTTTCAATTATTTTTTTCATTCGCAGTCTAATTTTTATTACAAAATTAAAATAGCTATAACTTTAATTTTTGGGATCGTATGACAGACATGAGATCCCAGCCTACCCCTGAGGGCTCGACCGCATCCACAGATGATGAGATCTGTGATTAGGTATTTGGTACAAGATCATATTATGTTAGAAATCTAGGATATGGGATCACTGCTCCCTTATCCTCACGCTCGTCTAGGACTAATATCTATGCTGCTTGTGATGCTCGACTAACGGAGATGCAGAGGCAGGCTACTGAGGATGGACAACAAGCTCATGAGTTGGCTGTATGCGTCGACAAGTATCAGTGGCTCCAAATCCAAATGATGGAGCGGACGATGTAGATGGAGCGAATGATATAGTTGATAAGGTAGCTGTTAGATGTGTGCCCTAGATGCCAGATTGGCTGACACATTCCTATGCAAATCTAAGGATAAATTTATAATTTTGACTATAAATTAATAAATGGGTTATTCTTCTATCACATTATGTACATTGTGTCTGTGATACATCCTTTGAGTTAGTAGGAATGTCAATTTATATTTTCAAGAGTTAAAAATTTAAGGCATGAATTTACATAACTGACTCATAAATAGCTCTTGACCATAGGATCATCACGAGGATGGTGATCGATCCGGAAGATTGGTGTACGATCGCTTTCTTAGGATAGATGTATCTTGAGTCTACAGTGTAGAGATACCAGAGCGAGAGTACAGATATTCGTTGAGAACGAGAGTACTGAGCGTGACCATCTCGAGCAATCATAAGGAAGTCTACCTTCTCGTCGATGACTAAGCTCGATGCTGCAGTTGTGTGTCTAGTTCTTTGATCTGAGGTGCATCGACAGTTCACCTTGAGTGTGTTATAGTTTGACTACACCATAACTCGATCTCCTAGCCATTCGAAATTCTGAGGTATATGTTGGCTGTAGCATATTCATTTTAGGAACCAGATCGCACCAAGATGGGATCTATCAACCTCGATAGATGAGAGGAGTAGTCCTATGGTGATCGAAAGATTGAGTCCTTAAGCCCATGGTCATGGCAAAGTGAAATAATGAAAAAAAAAATTTATTGAGGTTTCACATCAGACTCGGATTGATCGATTGATTCATATGACTGATGTTGGATTTGACGAGTTCACCTTAATCCTAATTCAGTAGGGACTGAGGATAGAGGAACTTAATCACACAGGTAGCTGCACCTAAAGGTTTGTCTTCAGTTCTGATGGGTTGCCACCACATACTGCTAGATGTCACTGGTAGATTTTGGGTGCAATTAGAATGATATTGATGATCGATCATTCTAATTGTCTGAATCAGAAGAGTTCTGATCCATCGAAAGGAGTTTCGATGATGTCGATGATGAGATCACGACATATCTCATTACCATACAGAATTGAACCTAACTGGATCACACAAACAAGGGTTAGAGTCTGGATGTCATCAATTGGGCTAACCCAATTGATTTGGATAAGATCCAATTAGGTTCAAGAAAATCGTGCTAGCACATGATTGAGCCTAACTTTCTCTTCATGTAATCTTTTCTGTCTCTACTGAGTCAAATATGATTTGACTCATCCAGAGAACCTTAGAAAAATTTCTCTCAATCTAAATGAAGCTTGTCCAACTCAAAAAAGGCTTGTCTTAATTCATGAGATGAATTTAAGACAAGCACCTGCTAATTCCTGTCACCTGCCAATTTTATTTTAGGACATCTATCAAATGTTGACATCTATCAAATGTTGACATATGCATCTTAAACTGAAGAGAGCTTATTGGAGGATTTTTATGAAGTATCCATATGCCAAATCTATATTGAATTGGGCACCATAATCAGATTATGGCGTGAGCCCAATTGGATTAAAGTGGACGCCCCTAGTGAATAAGGATGGAAGGTGTCTTGATCAACATGGACTCTTGGGCGCCACCTTGCTTGTGCTTATCCAAAGTTGGCACCAACATAGGAGAGAGAGTGGAGGTTCTTATCTGATTTGATCAGATGACATCACTCCATCAATCAAAATTTTTCTAGAATTTATTGAAATTTTTTGATTGGTCGAATGATGTGGCACTGCACAGCGCACCAGGGTCTATATAAATCCTGTCTGCGCCTAAGATTTTAAGTTTTTGTGAAAAACTATCATAGCTGCCACCCCCTCCCTTCTTCTCCATGTCTTCCATGCTCTCCTATCTCCCCTCTTCACATCCAAGGAGTTGGACATTCATCTGGTGCAAGAAAAAGGCGTGGTGATGCCTGGAACAGGAAGGCTGCAGGACATCTTCGACAAGCTGTTGCTCTAACTTCAAAAGGAGTTCTGAAGTACTTTCAAATTAGATAGAGATCTGATTTTTGGAGCGTAGATTCGCGAGGAGAAGATATTTCAGGTCCTGTCCGAGTGGATATCGGTAGAGGCCAGACGCTTGCATGGCTACATCAGAACCTCAGGCTGTGCTGAGATCATCTACAGGATAATCAGATTACCCTTGAGATATGTCTATACTTCTCATACTTTTAGATTTAATTTTAAATTTTAAATATTAGATAATTAAATTAGATCTAACACACATTAGATCTGAAATAGCGTAGGATAAAATTTTTAAATTATTTCATCCCAGATTTGATGAAATCTGGAAGATCCTACAGAGAAAAAAGATGATTTTTCTCTTCAAGCAGCAGCAGGTCGGTCCGAGCTCTTTCGAGCGCTCTCCTTTCCCAGCTCGTTCTCCTTCTGTAGATGCCGATACTTGATGGCCTCTTTATTTAGTTTTTTATTTTTATTTCAAATCTCTTATAATTTTAATTTGATATAATAAAATAATAAAATTTATTTATGAATTTATTGTGCAAATTTTTTATTTTTATTTTTAATTTTAATTTATAAAAAATATTAAAAATATATATTCATAAATTATTTTTAAAAAAATATATGTAAATTATTAATGATGAAATTATTTTTGATGAAATATTGATCGCCAAAAATATTTTACTATGATGAAAAATTAGTCATAAATAAAATTTTTAATAAATTTAAAAATATTAAAATTTTATATAAAATTGATAGTGATGAAAATATTTTTATCGTAAATAATTGATATTTATCAGCGATAAAATTTTATGTCAGAAATTGCTGTATTTACGATGTAAGCTTTATGTCGTTAATATTATTTAAATCTAATTTTTAAAAAAATTATTATTAAATTAATAATGATAAAAATATTTTCATCGCTAATAATTACATTTGCGATGAAAAATTTTTGGTCCTCAAGGGGACTTGATCCATTGGAGCTTTAAATCGATCCGGTGATCAAATTTTTGATCCTATTAGGACTTATCTCGATCCAGAGATCGATAGTTTGGTCCTCAAGGGGGCTTGGCCCATTGGGGCATTAAATCAATCTGAAGATCAAATTTTTGATCCTATTTGGGACTTATCTCGATATGAAGATGGATATTTTGGTCCTCAAGAGGACTTGGCCCATTGGGGCTTTAAATCGATCCGAAGATTGGATTTTTAATTCTATTTGAACTTATCTTGATCCGAAGATCGATATTTTGGTGAGGTCAGCCTCCTGATGAGGTTGGCTTTCTGATGAGCTCGACTTTCTGATAAGATCAGTTTTCTAATGAGGTCGACTTTCTGATGAGCATAGTATGAGGTCAGTTTTCTAATGAGATCGCCTTTCTGATGAGCTCGATTTCTTGATGAGGTCGATCTTTTGATGAGCTCGGCCTCCTCATGATCCCGACCTCTTGATCAGATCGATTTTTTGATGATCTCAGCCTCTTGATGAGGATAGCTTTTCGATAAGCTCAGCTTCCTTATGAGCCCTTCTGATGAGCTCTACTTTTTGACAAGGTCGACCTCCTGACGAGGTCGGCCTTCTTATGAGCCTTTCTGCTGAGGTCGGCCTCCTGATGAGGTCGGCCTTTCTGATGATCTCAACCTCTTGATGGGGTTAGCTTCCTGTTAAGATCGACTTTCTGATGAGCTCAATCTTTTGATGAGGTCGGTCTTTTGACGAGCTTAATTTTTTGATGAGCTTGGCCTCCTCATTGTCTCGACCTCCTGATGAGGTCGATTTTCTGATGATTTCAGGCTCTTGATAAGGACAACTTTCAGATGAGATCAACTTTCTTATGAGAGCTCTTTTGATGAGCTCTGCTTTTTGATGAGGTTGACCTCCTAATGAGGTCGACCTCCTGACGAGGTCGGTCTTTTGATAAGGTCGGCCAATTTATTCTGCTTGGTTCTTCAGGTGAATCGCTGCATCTCTTCAGATAAGTTTTTAGTATAGATTGCTAATGTATATTTGCCGATGACTTCTACTTCAAATCCTATCGAGGGTTTTTAGGTGACCATAGATAGTGTCAAGGTCGGTTTCCTCCACTTCGGATCCTGTCAGGGATGGCTTCGGATCTAGTAGATAATTTTTGAACATCCTCGGATCCTATCGAGATTAGTTTTTTCCACCTTGGATCTTATCAAGCCACCTCAGATCTTGTTGAGAATTTTTTTTTAATATATGTGCATGCACGCGTGCACACAGACACACACATATATATATTGTTCTGTCCGATCTCACATGGCCCGATCTGGGTTTAACTGTCCTATATAGGACTTAGATAATTACATTTATAATGAATTGTTGTGGTCAAGGGGTTAGATAGCTTAGATAGTTGAGTTAATTCTACTCCCATGTACATAAGGTATTGTCCATTTTGGCTTATGTCCATCTTTGGGCTTCAGTAGGCCTTAGGCTTCAGTGAGCCTTGATCATTTGGAGGTCTACGATTTTACCTTTTATGAGGAGAGAGAAAATTTCAATCCATATTAGCCTTACTTTCTTTTAACCCACCACTGATATGGGACTAAAGATACCGTCCCTTAATAACATGAACATTATCTGACCTCGATTGGGTCAATTATGAAATCAATGTAGCTTAATATAATAAGCAAACTTCAAAATATTAAAAATGATATGACTTTAAGAATTAGGTTGATTAATTAAGAACAAATCAATCTTAATAAATTGAATATAATAGAGGTTTAAGAAATATCTCTATCCGCTGTCGTCATGGATAGATTGGATCTCCCATATATCAAATGAGTTTCATCTTGAGATGTTTTATCTCCTTCTCTTTCAAGGGTATATTGTCTTAAAATTCAAGTTGGAACTTAAGTTTTCTCAAACAGATATCTTGTTTGGATAGACTTTCTTATCCTTATTTGATCAGATTTCATGACCTTGTTTGGATAAAAGATGTGAAGGCTCATTGTCAGTGCACTGCCTTTTCGAGGAAGAACTATCATCTACCCCCTAACCTCCATTAAGTTTGACATTATGTTGATGATCCCAGCAGTAGGTAGATTGTGATGGATTGATTATTGATTATGTTGAGATAGAATTTTTTGAGGAACTACCTCTAATTACTATTCTGTGGTACATTGAAACTATTGTACCTCAGCAGTAAGAATTTGAACTTACTAAACTAGAAGGTTGAATTGCTGAGGATCAATAGTCATTGATGGTTGAGTGACTTTCTGAGCATCTCTAGAAGAGAATGAGACAGGCAAAGAATGAATTGATACTTTTTTGTTCATCATTTTTTACTAAAAATTATCAGATGCCTTTTCTCTAGCGTCAATCTATTGCTGCGAGGCTTCGGATGTGAGATCGGCAATAAATCGAGCTGGAGAGCTGAGGGTTGCATCAATGTGAACCATGAGCAAAATCTACAAAAGAAGTCACAAAATCGTGGGGTGCTCTCCAGTTTAGGATCCTCCGATGCTTAGGTCAGCCAGGGCTTTGAAAATAGATAGTGAAAATGGAGAAGTAAAAAGCAAGAAGTGAGAGTTTAAATGAAGAAAAGTGGAGAAAACTCTAATTTTTTTTAAGAAATCTGGCAAAATTTTGTCTCTCTTTACTCAGACTTAGTTTGGACTTGACTTGAGTTGACTTTCGGAGAGCACCTTGTCCCTCTTTTATGGAGGAAGTTTGCTTAAGCTTTAGGAAAAGACTGTTAGGCCGTTAGAGATTTGTTAGACTGTTAAAGATTTATTAGACCATTAGGTTGTTGTAATAGAATGGCCAGCTATATAGAGATCGTAGGGCGGCTGTCCACGTGGCAAATGAATTGGAATACAACTGAAAAGCAGTTATGACTGAGCTGGATGATAGCCGTCAGATAATAGTCCATACTTTTGATGGCACGTCGGTAAGAGATCGATGTGGAATAACTGATATAATTAAATACCTAAACTGGACGCCATACTTTGACTATCAGTAATCAGGTCGTTCAAAAATCGATGAAAGTTCTGGTTCGATTGAGGGAGATTGGCATATAATTGAGGTGAGTATTCTGCTTCTTACTAGCGATTCTGGACAGCTGACTTAGCAGATAATATTGAAGAATTAGGTCGGTTAGAAACTGATGTAATTTGAAAAAATATTTACCTCAGATAATAATCTGCTGCCACATATCTAGATGACGATGAGGTCATCTTCTAATGAGTTCAACTGTCAGTCTTTTGATGAGGTCGGCCTCCTAATGAGATCAGTCTTTAACTTTCTGATAAGGTCGGTCTTCTTATGAGGTTAGCCTTATGATGAGCTCCACAGTCGAGCATTATATTGGTATTCTTGTCAATCTAAGAACTCCTGAGTTTGAGTCCTGAGGACATCAGCTGAGGTGGTATGACCCCTACAATACTCTATTTTCTTAGATAAATATTTTTCAGACAATATTAGATAGAAAAATAATTTATCTATATTTTTTTATACATTAGCAAGTGATTCCATAATCTATTATCTATATTCTTTTGTATTACTATTTTTCGATAAATTGTTAAGATATATCCATATTTTCTATAATATATTTTGTTATATAAATATATTTATTATATATTATAATTTATATTATGTTATATGTAATTTAATATATCATAATATATAATATAATATAAATAATATATTTTATTTTACTATAATATAATATATATTAAAATATATTATATAATAATATAATATATTGTACAATAATGATAAATTATCTTATAATAATAGATTAATTATAATAAAATAATAATATATTATATCATTATAATAACATATTATTATAGGATAATAAATATTATCTTATATTTTATGATATTATATATACAAATATATTAGATTGTATTATGTATAACATAATATATAACAATATATAATATAGATAATATATATTATATAATTATGGTATAATTATATTATTATTATATAGGTTAGGGGTATTTTAGAAATACAATAAAAAACTTATTTTTTCGATTGATGAAAAAATAGTAGATAAATCTTTTGTCCCATTTTATGGATAAATACTAACCATGAAAAAATAATTTATTCATGTAGAAAAATATAAAACATAAATAAATTGGTTCATAGAAAAGTTGACTAATTTTTTTATGATATTTATCTACGAAAGAACAAACTCTCAAGAAAGAATTCGAGGCCTCTATCTTCCTTTTTCAACTTCGATTTAATATTTTTGATTTTGTGAGTAGTGGCCCGGTCTCGAAGCCTAGGCTCCAGCCTAGGTGGGATTGGGTGGATAGAGGATGAGGATTGGTCCTCCTGGTCTTAAAAAAAATCTCTTTTATTTGAGCAAAAGATGATTTTTTTTTGGCTAAAAAATCTATTTTTTCTATTGTTATTTCTACTCCTAAACAGCTATAAGTTTCGTCTTTCGTGTAGACATAGGTTAGATGAACCTGTTCGGGGATTTTGGGATGTGAAATAACTGATGAAGACTGACGCCCTCTGTATTTGGAAAAAATATGGGAAGCATCAAAGCAGATATTTCTTAATATCTAGTTTGGAAATCAATGTTTGAATTTTGAGAGAGAGAGAGAGACAGAGAGGGCCACAAGAGATGCGGAAGGACCGCGTGCACCAAAGAGCACATGCTTCAATGGCGGTGGAAAGCGCCCTTCCATTCCCCCACTCTCAAGAATTTGTTCCCCTTGGGGCCCAACAGTCAGCTTAGTGCCTAGTAAAGGAATTATATGCTTCTTATGGTGGGGGAAGATGATTAAATGGTCAAGTGAAGGATGGGGTCATATATACCTTTGCTAGAGACAGAATTTTACAGCTCATATTTGCACAAAGTCTGAATGAGGTTTCCCACAAGAAAGAAAGAATCGTAGGTTGTTTTGTTGTTCAAATTGATAACAGACGGGAATAAAGTGGAGAATTTCATGGTAATTATTGACATGCAAATATTCTCTGAACCGTAATTTTTCTTGAATTCCTTTACTATTGTATCGGCCTACAAATTCACCAAATATTAGCACTAAAGAGTCTCATAGTTCCTTTCATTTTTTTGATAAGGATAGGTCTTGTCAATAATTCAAAATTTATATGCATGCTATCTATTGCTTACTCATTGACACAAGATGGCCAATTTATCAAGCATCGACATCACAATATTCTCTCGCTTAGTGATGTACATCATTTTGTCTTTGTTAGATTATTCTCTTATTTATCAAACAAAGTACAGGCAAACAGTTATGAGTAATTGATTTTTTTCAACAATTTATTTTCTCAACAGACGTTTTAAAGAAACATATGCTTTATATCTCTCACGAATTATTTATTTACATGCTATTCTTGAGTTGCTTGGTTGCATGAAAGGCTGGCATGTCATGAAGTAATAGATGCCATTTCTGCGTGACATTATACAATTCATGTTGTCGGTCTCCCTGGTGACATTTTACTATTCTCTTCAACTTCTTTGAAGAAAAAGGCACTAACATATAGATCATCCTTAACATCTTCGCAACTGTTATTAAATGATTGATGGTGTATATTTTGTGTTGTTAGTCTTCCTGGTGTTTGCTTTTCTTTTTTCCTTTTCGCATATATAGTTTGTTTGAAAGTATACAAAATTCTTTTTTTTTTTTTTTTCTAGAATGATTCTTGCGTGCTTCCTATTTTATTCCGTATGATCATCATTTAGTTAATGTTCTTCACAAGCTTCAAATCAGTGGGAGAATAAGCAAATGGATGCGAATAAAGCAGAGTAATCCACCATTTTTACAGGCATATGCCCCAGCATGTGGAAGCATGCCTGTCATTCTCCTCCGTCAGCTATGAATTATTAAAGTCTGTCTCCTTGAGCCCACATTAATTTCTTTATCCATGTTGACACATTACATTAAATAACCATACTGCGTGTTTATGAAATTTTAATAATTAATTCAGCATTCACAAAATTTACTCAATGAATTGATCCTTCTTTTTGTCATGCTTTTTTTCTAACTACAATCTGCCGAAGTCCATTTGCTGCAATCATGCCATTTGTGCTTCTTTGAAATCTTGCAACCATCTCGCAAGCAATCAAATCCTCCACTTAGTCTTTATGATTTCTTTCTATGGAATTCAGTATTGCATATACCGATCTTTAGAGGGTTTTATTTGGTTGTCGGCTATGCATTTTCTCAACAGCATTTCTATACTTCATTTTTACTTCACCTGTTGGATTATGTTCAGCATTACCGACAGGAGTTATGTTTCTATATTTGTTTCCATGTTTGTCATTTCTATGCTTATCAAACTTAATCCAAATGATGAGCCACCTGATGGGAGCTATATCACCACTTCTATACTTATTCTCTGGGTTACTAAGTTGGGGATCTTTGGTTGCTGCTTTTTGTTTCTTCCAAATGATGTTGTCTATTACAGTCTTATTGTTGGGAGCTGTTCTGAGCAACATCAATTGCCTCGTTTTATGTATCATCAGATGCTGCAACAGTTCTATGCTTAGATAGTACCCATGGATTTGCTTAATTGCAGTTTTCAGCTTCATTGCTCCTTCAACTTCTGGATTATATTTTGTCAATAGGATTTCTTAAACAAAGTTATCAGTTCTGCTTGATTATCTTTCCCTTTGTATTTTTCATCGTTATTTTAGTCAAGGACTGCACTTATCTTTTTGATTCTATTATTTTTGTATTGTATCTATGTCACATTTCAGCTGTTCTACTCCTTACCCTGGCTTGTACAAATGACTTCTTCTTATCAGTAAAGTATTCTCTTTTACCAAAAAATAAAAAATCAAATCCTCCGCTTCCCTCTTCAGTCCATTGTTATTCTAACCATTTTATAGACCGCTGCTCTTGGCTCACGTCTCTTGTCGTCGCATGCCCTAGCCATAATTTCTTGATATTTGGTATTTTGATTTTATTATATAATTCTTTTGTACTCATGTTGATCAAAGATTTTGGCCAATTGAATTCATATTCCAATTTTCTACAAAAAGGATAGGATCAAAAACCACGAGTACCTAAACCAAAATGAAAGTACGGCATGTATAATTAATGGAAGGAAGAAAATTAGAGATGGTTCCCGAATGCTTTCTGATAACTTGTCTCCCACCAATAAGGTTCATCTTCCGATTCAATTTCGCATATAGCCAGTTTCTCATTTTCTCTCGGGTAAGAAAAATATATCAACACCAATCTACCATCCTTCTATCGAATCTTTATTTATTTATTTTTTTTTATGCATACGTGCAACTATTTTTTTTTTAATGTAAAATGAGACTAATGTGCATCAGCACAATAGTCATCCATAATTTATTAAAAGATGAGAGATCACAAAAGAAATTAAAAAAAAAAAAAAACTCTCTTCAAATCAAATAAATAGAAATTTAAATTTTAGATATCATAAATATCCCATCAAGATACTAAAAAAGAGGAGTTTTTATTTATTTATTTTATTTTTGTGCCTGCGTGCATCTGTTAAGAAACGAAGAGTGCTCCATGTGACATATTAGATAACATGCCGGCGAGTATCTTGGAGGTGTCTCTGAAAGAATTCGGGATCTCTTCGGATTGAGGAGTTTTGGTGTCCGTAAGGATACGATGGTGAGCTAGCTTGGCTGACTCGAAGCAGCCTACGAGACTCGTGCACCGAGAAAAAGCGGGGAAAAAAACCCCTATCGATCGGCTTATCCGCATTACCCGCACCATGGCAATCATCTTTCACACCCACACCCCCAAAGAAAATAATAATAATTTTAAAAAAAAAGTACAACGCAACGAGGCCGATTACGTTATTCCGCTTTAAAGTTCCCAAATGGGATTAGTTGGGGTTTGAATGATCGACCGGTGGGGCTTGGGGGCCACCGGGCACAGAGGTGCATGTGGGGAGGATTGGTGATGGATGGAGACGTTTTCGGCTCCAACCCAACAGGCCAGGCACCTCCCGCTGGAGGGGGGACCAAAAAATAACCAAATTTGGACTCTGGGGAAAGGAGAAATTATTGTATGCATCGGGTGCAAGTGAACCCGGACAAATTCGGGAGCATATGCACGGTGGAGAGCTTTCAATTGAGAACCGGTGAAATATAAATAGTCGCATGATGTGTTAAATCGTGAGATTTGTGCGGTCTAATTGCATCCGGTGCATGCAATACGGAGGAATGCACCAGATGCAATTGGACCGTGCAAATCCCATACGGTGGATAACACGCCATACAATCTTTTTGTATTTCACCGATTTTTGATTGTGCGCTCTTCACCGTGTGCATTCTCCGAGATTTGCCTGGCTCTCTTGCACCTGCTGCATGCAATAATTTCTCTTGGGGAAAGGGGTTGGAGGCCCCCCGACTCATTTCCTCTCCACCACCATTAACCAACCAACCCATCCTTCACGTGCAAGCACGTGGATGGATTCCAAAACCCAATTATTTGGCCCCTCTTTTTTTTTTTTTCTTTCTCGAAACGTAAATGAAGTAAGGTACTTACTTCCCCAATGTATTAAACAAAAGCAAGAAGTTCAAAGTAGATACAAGAGAAAAAGGTACGAAAGACTCTAGGCATGCACTGGCTGTAGAGCCTATCCTAAGCTAGCATCAGAGGGAACCGAGTCTGACAACGACGAGGTCCCAGAGTCTTCAACGGTTAATGGCAATTGACTAGCTTATAGAACAAAGATGTTCCCAATGATGATAGGATTAATGAAAGGTCGATCTTCTCAGAACCGCGTAGATGAGAACTTCTTTTTGAGTAAGATTGCCGATCGTTCCTTTCATACCAAACTTTTCAACAAAGAGTAGAAAGATGCTGATCCCAAGCATAAGCACTCCTAATCGACGGCTGAATTTTTTTTTTTTTTCCCACCTCCATCCATGTAGTCCAAAGAGGCTGAAGATTAGGGGGCAATCCTCTCAAATTCAGCAGGATCTTGATCATGATCTAAATACTTCGTGTAGAAAGATAGATATCTGACAAATAAGTGAGAGATCGATGGTTTCTACCATGGATCCACAAAGAGGGCAGAACTCTCCATCTATCCTTTTTTGACAAGCATCTCACTAGCTAGTATGTAATTCGTTTTTATATAGAAACACTTCGTCTTCTTCTGGAACGGCCTCTATGTTATAGTATGGCAAAGGAGGTCGCAAATATTAAGGAATCTATCACAAGAGTCAATCGAGAAGAATTCTATTTTGAGCGAGCTTCCAAATTAAAACCTTAGTTATCTGAGAACATCTGATAGACAGAAGCAAGCCCAGTAAACTTTCCATATTGAGTAGGTTTCCAAACATGAGAGTTCCCCAACTTCAAGGAGGTACAATTCTAAAATACTTCCAAGTCCTTGTTAATAGGCATTATTGATCGGTTTCAACTAGGAAGCATCCAAATGTTTGATTAATTTTCATATTGCTTTGCTAAAAGAGCAAGATTTACTGCTTTGCTAAAAGTTCTTTTTTTCCAAGCCTCCTCCTTTGGAGCGCCAAATATTGTCCCGGTGAACTAGGTAATAAAAACCACTAACAATATCCTTCTCATTCTATAGGAAAGCACACTCATTTGATCAACCCTATTTTCTACCCATTTTAGCAGTCGGGACACTGACATGAAGTGTTGGGGGATACCCACCGACCGACCGCCGGAGGACCCGACCGACTGCAGGAGGGCCCGACCGACTGCAGGAGGGCCCGACCGCCTGGCGGCCTGACCGCCCCCGTTGGACGACTCTGACTGGCCGAAAGGCCGATCGATCGTCGGTCGACCGACTGACGGGAACCATCAGCGACTAACAACCGGCCATCCAACGGCCCATCGCCGACTGGGGGTATGTCGGGCGTATCCATCCCGACCGACCGAACCCCGAGGTTCGATGGCCGACTTACATGACGCTCGCCGACCAATGGAGGGGCCCGACACCACTTCGCTGGCTACCGACGTTGGGTCGGTCGGCTCCTCCAAACCGCCGTACAGCCGCCAGACGTTGTCAGCTCTGACACGGACATGCGGCACAGTTACCTAGGGGCGTTATCCCGCCGAGAGCCGGGTCAACCCTGGTGATTAGACGGCTACACGGCGACATGACGTTTTCACGGCGGCTCTGACAGCCCACAGTGAGTTGACAGTTCCTCACTTGTCCGCGCCATTAATGACGGCGCCATACCGTGCTCCACTATATAAACCGGGGAAGACAACCGTGCAAAGGATCGATCCGCCCATCTCTCCCACATACGCAGGCTCGCTCCTCTCCCCCTCTCTCTCTTTCTCAGAGCTCTCTGTCTGCATTTCACTGTTGCCCAGTCACCTCCTTGACTTGACCGTCGGAGGGTCCCCGCCGGAGCCGCCTCCGGTCAGTGCGGACTTCCTTTTACAGGTGCACGCTCCCCGGCGATCGGACGACGAGGCGATTGGCCGCAACAGATTGGCGCGCCAGGTAGGGGACAACATGACAAAGACAAGAGCTCAACGATCGAGAGTCACTGGGTCGGCCAGGCGCTCTTCCCGCCGGGAAGAAGCCTCCCCGCCCCCACCGGCGGCGGAGCCTAGCTCTCCGCGCCCAGCAGTGACCACGGAGGCCCAGATTGCGGCCATTGTGCGGCAGATGACCGTACTAACCGACGCAGTCAAGAGCCTCCAGCAACAACCGGCGGCCCGACCTATGCCTTCCAGGAGCAGCCGCCGACGGCCGCGCCGACCCCTGTCGCCTCCATGCGAGCGCTCCCACGGAGAGGAGGAGGGACGACCACGGCGCGACGACCGACGGTCCCAGCGGCCCTCTCCTTCCCCGTTAGAACGGGCAAGGAAGGAGAAGCGGCCGCGCACACCGTCGGCTTCCCTTTCAGAATCTTCCGGAGGCTCCACCCCTGGGGTCTCCCAGCATCGACGAGCGGACGACTACGAGCGACGGTTCGAGGAAATCGACCGCTGACTCGCCCAATTGCAGACGGACGGCCAGAAGTCTTCGAACGACGTCGACTTCCAGACCGCCCAACCTCTCTCCCGACTGGTCCTCGACGAGCCGATTCCCAGTCGGTTCAAAATGCCGAACGTGGAGCCATACGACGGCTCCACCGACCCAGTCGACCACCTCGAGAGCTACAAAGCTCTCATGACGATTCAAGGGGCAACCGACGCTCTTTTCTGCATCAGCTTCCCCGCGACACTCCGCAAGGCTGCCAGGGCTTGGTACTCCGATCTTCGATCGGGCAGTATCCATTCCTTCGCGCAGCTCGAGCACTCGTTCGTGGCCCATTTCAGCACTAGCCGAAAGCCGCCGCGAACGTCGGACAGCCTTTTCTCCCTCAAGCAGGGGGAAAACGAGACGCTCCGACACTTCGTGGCGCGATTCAACGCGGCCACGCTCGAGGTCCGGGACCTCAACGAAGACATGGCAGTTTCAGCTATGAAGCGGGGCCTGAGGTCGTCCCGATTTACTTATTCTCTGGACAAGACCCTCCCCCGAACATATGCGGAGCTACTGGAGCGCGCATACAAGTATATGCGCGCGGACGAAGGAGCGTCCGACCGACGCTTGGCCGAGCCCAGAGATCCGAAGGAGAAGCGGAGAAAAGGTCGGGAGCCCGCCGAACCAAGCAGGCCCCCGATCGATAGT
The DNA here is from genome assembly GCF_000442705.2 of Elaeis guineensis. NCBI lineage: Eukaryota > Viridiplantae > Streptophyta > Magnoliopsida > Arecales > Arecaceae > Elaeis > Elaeis guineensis. Next base: position 687,818 of record NC_025996.2, on the reverse strand, counting down.
CGGCTTTCTCCACCCCGACGGATCCAAAAATTGCCCCGGCGACAGACTCCGAGGCCGGTGCGTCCCAGGTACGACTCCTACACTCCTCTCTCCGCTCCCCGTGCGCAGATCCTGATGGAGATCGAGGGAAAGGAATACCTGCGACGGCCTCTGCCTCTGAAGGCAAAAGGCCTCGACCGTCGGAGGTACTGCCGGTTCCATCGAAGCCACGGCCACGACACCGAGCAGTGCATCCAGTTGAAGGACGAGATCGAAGATCTCATCCGCCGGAGGTACCTCGGCAAATTCTGGAAGGATCCGCCGACCCAACCGATTGCCGATCGACGCCCCAAGCCGACTGAAGAGGCGCCGACTAACCAGCCGACAGCCGGAGTCATCAACATGATCTCCAAGCGGCTGGGACCGGAAACGTCCGCTGGAAGGGAGCCGACGAAAAGGCAACGCCCGGACGACGAAATCACTTTCACAGAAGACGACGTTCGGGGCATCCAGACTCCCCACGACGACGCTGTTGTTGTGTCGGCGACAATAGCCAATTATGATGTAAAACGAATTTTTGTTGATAATGGAAGTTCGACAAACGTTTTGTTTTACTCGACCTTCTCCCGAATGCGGCTGTCAACTGACCGACTTAGGAGGGTCCCTGTGCCCCTGATCGGCTTTGCCGGAGACACCGTCACGATAGAGGGAGAAATTACCCTGCCAGTGACGGTCGGTACCGAACCACGGCAAAGCACGGTCTTCCTCACTTTCGCGGTCGTCCAGGTTCCTTCGGCTTACAACGCCATACTTGGGCGACCCGGACTGAACGCCCTCAAGGCGATTGTCTCGACGTACCATCTCCTTGTTCGATTCCCGACCAAAAATGGAGTCGGGGAGATGCACGGAGATCAACAGCTCGCCCGACGATGCTTCCAAATCTCCGCTCAAAACGACGAGACAAAGGGTCCCCTGACAATCGACAAACTGGATCAGCGGGAGGAGGAAGAACGGGGTTCGCCGGCCGAGCAGCTCGAGGCGATCCCGATAGGAGAAAATCTCGATAGAAAAGTTTGGGTCGGGTCTCAATTGCCCGACGCCGAACGTCACCGACTGGCGGAACTGCTGACGGCCAACGCCGACATATTCGCTTGGTCGGCGGCAGATATGTCGGGCATCCCTCCAGAAACGATTATTCACCGACTCAACATCGACCCGACAATGAAGCCGGTGAGGCAAAAGAAAAGGTCCTTCGCCCCAGAAAGACAGAAGGCCATCGACGAAGAAGTGGACAAGCTGCTCGAAGCAGGCTTTATCCGAGAATCCACATATCCCGATTGGCTCGCCAATGTCGTCATGGTCAAGAAAGCCAACGGGAAATGGAGGATCTGCATCGACTATACCGACCTCAACCGAGCCTGCCCGAAGGATAGCTTCCCACTTTCGAAGATCGACCAGCTGGTGGATGCGACGTCCGGATTTCGACTGCTCAGCTTCATGGACGCCTTTGCCGGGTACAACCAGATCCGGATGGCGCCTGAAGACGAGGAGCACACCGCGTTCGTCACTCCCAAGGGCCTCTACTGTTATCGGGTAATGCCCTTCGGATTGAAGAACGCCGGCGCCACCTACCAGCGACTCGTCAATAAGGTCTTCAAAGACCAGATCGGGCGTAATATGGAGGTGTACGTGGATGACATGCTGGTGAAGAGCGCGCAGATCCCGGACCATGTTCAGGATCTCGAGGAGACCTTCCGCACCCTGCGACGACACCGAATGAAGCTCAACCCGACCAAATGTGCTTTCGGGGTGACCTCAGGGAAGTTCCTCGGATTCCTCGTTTCTCAGAGAGGGATCGAGGCCAACCCTGAGAAGATAAAGGCAATCCTCGACATGCATCATCCGAACACCAAAAAGGAGGTCCAACAGCTGAACGGAAGAATCGTCGCTCTTAGCCGATTCATTTCCCGGTCGGCTGAAAGGTGCCTCCCATTCTTCAAGACTCTGCGTCAGGTGAATGGCTTCTCTTGGTCGGATGAGTGCGAACAGGCCTTCGAAGACCTGAAAAGGTACTTGACTTCTCCGCCGCTGCTCGTAAAGCCGCAAGTCGGAGAGACCTTGTATCTCTATTTGGCCACATCTTTCGAGGTGATCAGTTCGATGCTTGTTCGGGAAAATGAGTGCCGGACTCATCAGCCCGTCTACTACACCAGCAAAGTGCTCCACGGCGCCGAAGCCAGATACTCGGAGATGGAAAAGATAGTTTTCGCCCTGACCGTCTCCGCGCAACGGCTCCGACCATACTTCCAGGCCCACGCCATCGTGGTACTCACCAACCAGCCCCTGAGGGCCATACTGCGCCGACCCGACACATCCGGACGACTCGCTAAGTGGGCGATGAAGCTTAGCGAGTTCGACATTCAGTACCGGCCAAGGCCTGCCTTAAAGGCCCAGGTCTTGGCCGACTTCATCGCCGAATGCCCGACGACCGACCAAGGGTCGGGAGCTGAAGGCCCGGGACGAGATTCGGTCTCTGAGCCAGACCCGATCTCCACCTGGGTACTCCACATCGACGGAGCCTCCAACGCTCAGGGAAGCGGGGCCGGGCTCCTGCTCACGAATTCGAATGGGGTAGTCACCGAATATGCCCTCCGGTTCGACTTCAAGGCCTCCAACAATCAAGCCGAATACGAGGCACTCCTCGCAGGCTTGAGGATGGCGAAGGAGCTGGGCATCGACAGCCTCCGGGCATTCTCCGACTCTCAGCTGATCGTGGGGCAGGTCAAGGGCGACTTCGAGGCGCGAGATCCGACCATGATCAAGTATCTTCGGAAGGTAAAGGATCTCGTGGCCCGCCTCGAGTATTTCGAGATCTCCCACATCCCCAGGACGGAGAACGCCCGCGCCGACGCACTCTCCAGGTTGGCAACGTCGGCCTACGACTCCTTGGGTCGGACGTTCGTCGAAAACCTCCAGCAGCCGAGCATCGATCGGGTCGAAGGAGTGCAGCAGCTAACGTCCGAACCAAGCTGGATGGACTCGATCGTCCGGTACCTGACCGACGGGACCAGTCCCGAAGATCCCACGGAGGCCAAGCGACTCGATGGTCGGCGTCGCAATATGTGATCATGGACGGCCAACTCTACAAGAGGTCGTTCTCCCTCCCTCTGCTCAGGTGCTTGGGACCGACCGACGCCGACTACGCTCTCCGAGAGGTTCACGAAGGAATTTGTGGGAATCACTTGGGGGGCAAGTCCTTAGCCTTCAAGGTCTTGCGACAAGGCTACTACTGGCCTACCATGAAGAGGGATGCGGCAGAGTTGGTCCGAAGGTGCGAACCATGCCAGAAGTATGCCAATATTCAGCACCAACCGGCCAGCCAAATCGCCCCCATTGTCGCTCCGTGGCCCTTCGCTCAGTGGGGAGTCGATATTCTCGGCCCATTCCCACCGGCGTCGGGCCAGAGGAAGTTCATCGTTGTCGCCATCGACTACTTCACGAAGTGGGTCGAGGCCGAGCCATTGGCGCAGATCACCAAGCGGAAGATGGAGGACTTCGTCCAAAAGTCCATCATCTTCAGGTTCGGATTGCCGCACACCATCATCACCGACAACGGACGGCAATTCGACAACCGAGACTTCAAAGACTTTTGCGCCAGGTTCCACATCCGTCACCGACTAACTTCAGTCGGGCACCCACAGTCCAACGGTGAGGTTGAGGTGACCAACCGAACCTTGCTCCATGGACTCAAGACCCGACTGAACGAGGCCAAAGGCCTTTGGGTCGACGAGCTGGGCTCTGTTCTATGGGCTTACCGAATGACCCCCCGTGTCCCGACCGGGGAGTCGCCGTTCAGTTTGGCTTACGGGACAGAAGCTATGATCCCGCTCGAGATTGGCCTGCCATCTTCAAGGGTCGAGCAGTACCAAGAGCCGGACAACTCCGAAAGTCGGAGGGCCGACCTAGACCTACTCCCCGAACTGCGAGATGAGGCTCAGATCCGAATGGCTTCATACCGACAGAGGGTCGCCCGGTACTACAACGCCAAGGTCAGACCAAAGCTCTTCAGGCCTGGCGACCTAGTCTTGAGGAAGGCAGAAGTGTCGAGGCCCTTGGACCAAGGGAAGCTGGCTCCCAACTGGGAAGGACCCTACAAGGTTGCTGACACCTTCGGGCCGAGAGCCTATCGGCTGGAGACTCTTGAGGGGAAACCCATTCCCCGAACTTGGAACGCCGACAACTTGAAGCTGTATTACCAGTAAATTCTGTAATTCAATTGTCGGAATACATGTTCAGTTTGAAAAATTGGAGTTTTAACTCTTCAACTACCGATCGGCCCTCAGCCCCGACGCATCGACGTGGATCTGGCACCGACGACACATCGACCCCTTACACGACCGATGCATCTACAACGACGAGAGTCAATACTCCTTCGACGACTCGTCGGACCTTCGCAAGGGCCGACGGACTCTTATGAACGGGAGTTACACTCCTTCGACTTTCGGCAACACATCCGCCCTGACAGAGGCGATGCAGCTGTTGAGACGGGAGTTCATGTTCCCTCTACGATCGAATTTTCGGACAGAATCCATCGGCCGACAGGCTGATCGGGCCCCGACGAAGAAAGGCTAAAAGCCCACGCGGCTATTGTCGCGGCTTCCGATCGGGCTACGGTCGGTCGAGGGATATTCGGCTTGCCACCGTCTATCACACGACGCGACCTTTGTCGCACCTACGACTTACCGACCGACCAACGGCCGGCTGAACGACATTCGGCTTACCACCGGACGTCGGAAAACACGAACCCGACGCAGGGGTATGGGAACCCGACTTACTATCGTTCCCCGACATTGCGACGCAAATGACCGACTAAACGCATCTACGGAAGTCCGACTCCCTAACCTTTACCAGGTTCGGTTGGCTCCCGACTCAACAGATGGACCCGACTGACAACTTCGACTACCCGAAGCCGACCTAAAGTCGGGACGCATTCTACCTTCGGGGTTGCATAAATTGTCGAAGTCCTATCGACTTACGTAAGTTGGCGACTTGCTTAAGTTAGTGGCTATGGTTCCATTGCAGCAATGGTCGGCATTACAAACAAGAAGGAAAAGAAGAAGATTTCATTCATTGATGAAAGGAAATTACAAAGTCAGGGTCGAAGCCCGATTACATGTATTTTCAAAAAGAAACAAAAGGGAAGACCATCGGCCGGGCCGATCATTCGTCCTAGTCGATCTCTTCAACCGACGGAGGATCGGGAATGATCGGCGTCTCGACTGAGGGCAGCGTTGGGTCAACGGCAGAAGGATGTCCTTTAGTCGGCGAAGAGTGAGCTTCAGTCGACAAAGGAGCTTCAGTCGGCCCCTGCTCCGGGACAGCTTCCTCCGCCAGGATGATGCCTCCCGACGGGTGGTCGGCTTCTTCTTCGGCTCCTTCCTCGGCGAACGGCGGGATGACGCGGCTGACGTCCACCTCCGGGTACAAGGCACGGACGGCGTCCCGACCATCCTCGAACCCGACCCGGTATGAGGCGAAGCCCGATTCGAGCATCTCCTCCCGATGTCGGTCGGAGGACCGGAAGTCCTCCACCGCACGCTTGGCCGACTCCCTCGCCGACACAGCCTCATCCTCGGCTCGGGTGAGCTCCTCCTCGCCGACTCTGCCTCGACCTTCGCCATTTCGGCGTCGATCTGGGCGATGGACAGCTCCTCTTCGGCTTCCGCGAGCTTCTCCAGGCTGACCCGAAGTTGCTCGCGTTCCCCTTTGAGTTCGGCAGTCGCACCATCCCGTTCGCGTCGAAGGCGGCGTACGGCCCGACCTTTGTGCTTGGCCTCCTTCTTGGCCGACTGCAGTTCGGACCCAAGCCGGGAGACCTCGTCGACTAACTTGGCCTCCCGGTCGGCCGACTGCAGGAGTTGTTCGGCCAACATCGCCCTCTCAGCTTCGACCGCCGCCGACCTCTCCTTGAAGGCTGCCCGAACGTTGCCGAACCTTCGGTACCCGGCCTCAAGTTCGGACATTGTGAAAATCAGCTGCCGATCAAAAAGCTTCGTCAGAATCGCATGATAAGCAAAAATTCCTAAGGAAAATCTCTAAGGAAGAGAGGACCCGAAGCTTACCTCGACCATCGTCGGGTAGAACCGAGACAACATCTCGGACACCTGCCGAGTTCGCAGCAACCCCACATCGGTTGGGAGGAGGATTCCTTGGCACAACCTCCTCGCAAGATCGTGGTCGGCCAACGCCGACGCACCCTCGGGGTAGTAGGTGCTTGGAGGCATCGACCGGCTCCCCGACCTATCCTCCTCCGTGGGCTCCATCGGGGCTTTCCCCGATCAGCTGCCCCGACCGACGGGACTGGCAGCGACGGGACGCTGGAGTTTGATCCGGCGCCCCCCGTTGCGCCAACGGACGCCGTCGGACGATGTTCGGTTTCCCGAACGTCATCCGGCTCCACCCGCATAGGCGAAGACACCGATACTCCTTCGGCCGCCTCTTCAGTCGGCCTCTCCTCGACTTGGACCGTCGGAGCCGCAAGAGCTATGACCGGCTCCGACTGGTCGGTAGCCGACGACTCGACGATCGGCGGGGCTGGGGTTGGCTTCTTTGCAGGACGCGAAGGGCCGGCCCCCGATGCCGGCCTCTTCCTCTTGGCGAACTGCCGAATCTCGGCATCCGTCGGCCTCATCCTCGGTGGTGTCCCTGCAATACCGACGAGAGAGTTAAAGGCTGGACCAAGAACCGACCAAAAGATGAAGAAAAGTCGGAGGATCGGGCGATACCTATTCGGGGGACCAGACTCAAGCCGGCGTCATAGAGAGCTTGTTCGGTAACAAGCTCCCTCTGCTTCGGTACCGACATGTCCTTCAGTCGGTGGAAGTCCTCCCGATCGTCCGCATCCACCCGACTGTTGTCATTGGCCTCCGTTCGGGGTATACCCCAACGAGAGGGAAAACCCCAGGAAGAAGAGGAGGAAACAAAGAAAAACTGGTTCTTCCATCCGTGAATGGACGATGGAAGACCAGTTATGAAAGCAAGACCCTTCCGGGGGTTGAAGAGCCACCACCCTCGAGCTTTAGGGTGGGGTCGGAGCACAAAGAAGGCCCGGAAGAGTGAAACGTGGGGGTTGGTCGGCAAGAGCTGACACAACAGTGCGAAAGAAATGATTAACCGAACCGAGTTCGGCGCCAGTTGCGCCGGACAGAGTCCGTAGTAATCAAGTAGATTCCGGACGAACTCCGGAATCGGAAGTCGAAGACCCGCGCGAAGGTCTTCAACGTACAGCGCCAGATCGCCAGGCGGAGGGTTGTTGACCCGACCGCCGGCCCCTGGAGCGGAGAGCCGAAACTGCTCCGGGACGCGATAGTGCTCCCGAAGCTGATCGACGTTCGGCCCCGAAAGCGAGGAGGCCTCATCTTCCGGAGCCGATCGGGAGTCGTCGGTCGGGTTCCCCGACCGAGCTCCCTGAGTCGGTTTCCTGATCATGGTGCCGGAACCGAATAAAGAAGAAAGAGAAGAGAATGAGAAGAAGAAGAGGATGGGACCACGAACCAGGTGGACCCTCCGGAAGCAAAGAAGAGCTCTGCCGCGACGATCGAAGAATCGCCCGGAAGAGTTTCCCCAGCAAAATGGCAAGTGTGGGTCTGGGGTCCGGGAGGTCCTATATATATAGGGCCGACCGACGGCCGAGATGCTTCCGCGCCGACCGAAGACCTGCAGATGCGCGACGCGTGGCGACGCCGGTTGGCGGAGGATTCGACGCGCCCCGTTCCGGGACGGCCGGCACCGCCCGCATTAAATGACAGAGGGGGCGCCGGCCAACCCCTTGACACGCGGCAAGCGGGGGCGCGGCTCCGCATTCATGCGCCCCACGTCGGTTCGCATTCCCGATGGGACGCCGGACGGCGGCCCGCTCTCCCACGATCGACGCCGAATATCTAGTCGTCTGACGCCGTATCGTCCGGCGCCCGATCTTCTGACGCCGACGCGACGTCTGACGACGACAAGACGTGACGTCTGACACCTGACGCCGACGTGACTCCTGATCCGACTAGACGTCCGGATCGCTGGACATTCATGAGGCGTCCGACATCGGATCATCCGGCGGTACGGTCGAATCTACGCATGCTACAAATCCACTCCCAGTCGTCCGAAATTGCTACCCGAATGAAAGCATCGGCCAGCTCACCGCCCGACTTAGGAGTGGAGGGGGGCAACTGTTGGGGATACCCACCGACCGGACCGCCGGAGGGCCCGACCGACTGCAGGAGGGCCCGACCGACTGCAGGAGGGCCCGACGGCCTGGCGGCCTGACCGCCCCCGTTGGACGACTCTGACTGGCCGAAAGGCCGACCGATCGTCGGATCGACCGACTGACGGGAACCATCAGCGACTAACAACCGGCCATCCAACGGCCCATCGCCGACTGGGGGTATGTCGGGCGTATCCATCCCGACCGACCGAACTCCGAGGTTCGATGGCCGACTTACATGACGCATCGCCGACCAATGGAGGGCCCGACACCACTTCGCTGGCTACCGACGTTGGGTTCGGTCGGCTCCTCCAAACCGCCGTACAGCCGCCAGACGTTGTCAGCTCTGACACGGACATGCGGCACAGTTACCTAGGGGCGTTATCCCGCCGAGAGCCGGGTCAACCCTGGTGATTAGACGGCTACACGGCGACATGACGTTTTCACGACGGCTCTGACAGCCCACAGTGAGTTGACAGTTCCTCACTTGTCCGCGCCATTAATGACGGCGCCATACCTGCTCCACTATATAAACCGGGGAAGGCAACAGTGCAAAGGATCGATCCGCCCGTCTCTCCCACATACGCAGGCTCGCTCCTCTCCCCTCTCTCTCTTCTCAGAGCTCTCTGTCTGCATTTCACTGTTGCCCAGTCACCTCTGACTTGACCGTCGGAGGGTCCCCGCCGGAGCCGCCTCGGTCAGTGCGGACTTCCTTTTGCAGGTGCATGCTCTCCGGCGATCGGACGACGAGGCGATTGCCGCAACATGAAGTAAAAGGTAAGACCATCAAACCGCATTGATCAACATTACTTTCCACTCTAAGATAGAAGTTTTCCCTTTCATGAAACCAATCTCAAGTTGATCTTCTCCAAAAGGCATCCAAACTTGTTTGGGATTTTTTATTCACTCAAAAGCAAACTAAGATAAGTAAAAGGGAGAGTACTTTTATAATTCATGATGGAACCAAATGTGGAAGTCTCCATCCTTGCATACTAATGCACAAGATGGAGCTAGCTCTCATGGCAGTTAACCTTCAACGAGAGGGGTTTTTAAATGCAAAAAGAATAGCTTTGGCAACCACAATACTTTCTCTCTTGCTGGCATAGCTAAAAGGTACTGTGTCATTGACAAAATATAAGCTTTTGTTACAATTTAAGTAGTCATCGCTTCTAATGCTTTCAATTATCCAATTGCCTTCGACTATTTGAGGAGCTTAGAAATATAGAACATCAGTGACCAAGATAAAAAGAATTAATAAAAGAAGGTCACCTTATCTAAATTCAATTTTGCATTTAATCCATTTTTTGGGCACCCATTTAGGCCATCAGGCCTTTGGGGCCATGCAGACAAAATAACATGCCTAATTTTCTCTAAAGTAAAACCCTCCTCTGGAGCACTAAGATCTACTGTTGCACCTCCAATGAGTAAGTTCTAATTAATTAATGGTGATGATCAGAAAGCATGAGAATTTGACAAAGATTTTGAAGTAGGAATGCAGCTTTGGGTGATGTCTTCTTGGCCAGTGAACCAATGCCCTTGTCCATAATAGATGCAATATAATTTCATCGATCTAGTCTTTCAAAGGTTGCTTTACGAAAATAAGAAGTAACATAATCCCCCTCATGGTTTTCAAATATTGATGCAAATATAGTGTTATAATTTTGATATCTCGAAATTCGATCCACAATAAGTTCACAGCAAAATTTAGGACGATGAATAAAGTCTAACAAGCTCAAAAAGCTCAAAAAAGATCTAGACAGAGAAGATACGTGTAAAAGAATGTGGCACAACCACAGTGCAGCAGAGGCCAGCGACAGCCGTAGCAGAGCGAGTTGCGCGACGGCGTGCGGGTTGGCCACGAGCATGCGGCCTAGCGTGCAGACGAGCGGACTGTGCAGGCACGACCCACGCGGAGTCTTATGCAGTCCACGCACAGTGCATGGACCGACGATCTGTGGGGGCATCGCGTAGACCGACGGTCCGTTTCCCACGATTTCTCGGGTCCACAGTGGATGGAGCGACATTTCCACGCATTTCTCATGGTCTACGGGTGCAGTTTGGTGTGGGAGTGCGATCGAAT
>NC_025996.2:549688-677405 GCF_000442705.2 Elaeis guineensis | reverse complement strand
GATCAGCTGAAAGGTGCCTCCCGTTCTTCAAGACCCTGCGCCAGGCGAACGGTTTTTCTTGGTCGGATGAGTGCGAACAGGCCTTTGAAGACCTGAAAAGGTACTTGGCTTCCCCGCCGCTGCTCGTAAAGCCGTAGCTCGGAGAGACCTTGTATCTCTACTTGGCCACATCTTCTGAGGCGATCAGCTCGGTGCTCGTTCGGGAAAATGAGTGTCGGACTCATCAGCCCATCTACTATACCAGCAAAGTGCTCCACGGCGCCGAAGCCAGATACTCGGAGACGGAAAAGATGGTTTTCGCCCTGACCGTCTCCGCGCAACGGTTCCGACCATACTTCCAGGCCCACGCCATCATGGTATTCACCAACCGGCCCCTGAGGGCCGTACTGCGCCGACCCGACACATCCGGACGACTCGCTAAGTGGGCGATGAAGCTTAGCGAGTTCGACATTCAGTACCGACCGAGGCCTGCCTTGAAGGCTCAGGTCTTGGCCGACTTCATCGCCGAATGCCCGACGACCGACCGTAGGTCGGGAGCTGAAGGCCCGGGACGAGATTCGGTCTCTGAGCCAAACCCGATCTCCACCTGGGTACTCCACATCGACGGAGCCTCCAACGCTCAGGGAAGCGGGGCCGGGCTCCTGCTCACGAATTCGGATGGGGTAGTCACCGAATACGCCCTCCGGTTCGACTTCAAGGCCTCCAACAATCAAGCCGAATACGAGGCACTCCTCGCGGGCTTGAGGATGGCGAAGGAACTAGGCGTCGACAGCCTCCGGGCATTCTCCGACTCTCAGCTGATCGTGGGGCAGGTCAAGGGCGACTTCGAGGCGCGAGATTCGACCATGATCAAGTATCTTCAGAAGGTAAAGGATCTCGTGGCCCGCCTCGAGCATTTCGAGATCTCCCACATCCCTAGGACGGAGAACGCCCGTGCCGATGCTCTCTCCAGATTGGCAACGTCGGCCTATGATTCTTTGGGTCGGACGTTTGTCGAAAACCTCCAGCAGCCGAGCATCGATCGGATCGAAGAAGTACAGCAGCTAACGTCTGAACCAAGTTGGATGGACCCGATCGTCCGGTACCTGTCCGACGGGACCAGTCCCGAAGATCCCGCGGAGGCCAAGCGACTCCGATGGTCGGCGTCGCAATATGTGATCATGGACGGCCGACTCTACAAGAGGTCATTCTCCCTCCCTCTGCTCAGGTGCTTGGGGCCGACCGACGCTGACTACGCTCTCCGAGAGGTTCACGAAGGAATTTGTGGGAATCACTTGGGGGGCAAGTCCTTAGCCTTCAAGGTCTTGCGACAGGGCTACTACTGGCCGACCATGAGGAAGGATGCGGCGGAGTTGGTCCGAAGGTGCGAGCCATGCCAGAAGTATGCCAATATTCAGCACCAACCGGCCAGCCAAATCGCTCCCATCGTCGCTCCATGGCCCTTCGCTCAGTGGGGAGTCGATATTCTCGGCCCCTTCCCACCGGCGTCAGGCCAGAGGAAGTTCATCGTTGTCGCCATCGACTACTTCACGAAGTGGGTCGAGGCCGAGCCCTTGGCGCAGATCACCGAGCGGAAGATGGAGGACTTCGTCCAAAAGTCCATCATCTTCAGGTTCGGATTGCCGCACACCATCATCACCGACAACAGACGGCAATTCGACAACCAAGACTTCAAAGACTTCTGCGCCAGGTTCCACATCCGTCACCGACTAACTTCAGTCGGGCACCCACAATCCAACGGCGAGGTTGAGGTGACGAACCGAACCCTGCTCCATGGACTCAAGACCCGACTGAACGAAGCCAAAGGTCTCTGGGTCGACGAGCTGGGCTCCGTCCTGTGGGCTTACCGAATGACCCCCCGCGTCCCGACCGGGGAGTCGCCGTTCAGTTTGGCCTACGGGACAGAAGCTATGATCCCGCTCGAGATTGGCCTGCCATCTTCAAGGGTCGAGCAGTACCGCGAGCCGGACAACTCCGAAAGCCGGAGGGCCGACCTAGACCTTCTCCCCGAACTGCGAGATGAGGCTCAAATCCGAATGGCCTCATACCGACAGAGGGTCGCCCGGTATTACAACGCCAAGGTCAGACCAAAGCTCTTTAAGCCTGGCGACCTAGTCTTGAGGAAGGCAGAAGTGTCGAAGCCCTTGGACCAAGGGAAGCTGACTCCCAACTGGGAAGGACCCTACAAGGTTGCTGACACCTTCGGGCCGAGGGCCTACCGGCTGGAGACCCTTGAGGGGAAGCCCATTCCCCGGACTTGGAACGCCGACAACTTGAAGCTGTATTACCAGTGAATTCTGTAATTCAATTGTCGGAATACAAGTTCAGTTTGAAAAATCGGAGTTCTAACTCTTCGACTACTGATCGGCGCTCCGCCCCGACGCATCGACGCGGACCTGGCACCGACGACACATCGGCCCCTTACACGGACCGATGCATCTACGATGACGGGAGTCAATACTCCTTCGACGACTCGTCGGACCTTCACGAGGGCCGACGGACTCTTATAAACGGGAGTTACACTCCTTCGACTTTCGGCAACACATCCGCCCCTGATAAAGGCCGATGCAGCTGTTGCAACGGGAGTTCATACTCCTTCTACGATCGAATTTTCGGGCAGAATCCATCGGCCGACTGGCCGATCGGGCCCCGACCGAAGAAAGGCTAAAAGTCCGCGCGGCTATTGCCGCGACTTCCGACCAGGCTGCGGCCGGTCGAGGGATATTCGGCTTACCACCGTCTATCACATGACGCGACCTTAGTCGCACCCACTACTCGCGACCGACCTACGGCCGGCTGAACGACACCCGGCTTGCCACCGTCTGTCAAAGGACATGAAACCCGACGCAAGAGCATGGGACCCGACTTACTATCGTGCCCCCGACACTGCGCCGGACGATGATCGACTAAGTGCATCTACGGAGGTCCGACTGCCGAACCTTGGCAGGTTCGGTCGGCTTCCGACTCAACAGATGGACCCGACTGGCAACTTCGACTACCCAAAGCCGACCTAAAGTCGGGACCCATTCCGCTTTCAGGGCTATGCAAGTTGTCGGAGTCCTACCGACTCACGTGAGTTAGTGGCTTACTTAAGTTAGCAACTAAAGTTCAACATCGCAGCACTGGTCGGCATTACAAACAAGAAGGAAAAGAAGAAATTTCATTCGTTGATAAAAGGAAATTACAGAGTCGGGACGAAGCCCGATTACATGTATTTTCAAAAAAGACAAAAATAAAGATGGTCGACAGGGCCGATCACCCGTCCTGGTCGATCTCTTCGACCGACGGAGGATCGGGGATGATCGGCGTCTCGGCCATAAGCGACGCTTAGTCGGCCGCTGAGGGATGGCTTCGGTCGACAAAGGAACTTCGATCGGCACCTGCTCCGGGACGGCTTCCTCCACCACGATGACGCCTCCCGACGGCTGGTCGGCCATTCTTCCGTTCCTTCTTCTTCGGCTCCTTCCTCGGCGAACGGCGGGACGACGCGGCTGACGTCCACCTCCGGGTACAAGGCATGGACGGCGTCCCGACCATCCTCGAACCCGACCCGGTATGAGGCGAAGCCCGATTCGAGCATCTCCTCCCGGTATCGGTCGGAGGACCGGAAGTCCTCCATCGCCCGTTCGGCCGACTCTCTCGCCGACACTGCCTCGTCCTCAGCTCGGGCGAGCTCCTCCCTCGCCGACTCCGCCTCGGCCTTCGCCATTTCGGCGTCGATCTGGGCGATGGACAGCTCCTCTTCGGCTTCCGCGAGCTTCTCCAGGCTGGTCCGGAGTTGCTCGCGTTCCCCTTTGAGTTCGGTGGTTGCACCATCCCGTTCGCGTCGAAGGCGGCGTACGGCCCGACCTTTGTGCTTGGCCTCCTTTTTGGCCGACTGCAGTTCGGACCCAAGCCGGGAGACCTCGTCGACTAACTTGGCCTCCCGGTCGGCCGACTGCAGGAGTTGTTCGGCCAACATCGCCCTCTCTGCTTCGGCCGCCGCCGACCTCTCCTTGAAGGCTGCCCGAACGTTGCCGAACCTTCGGTACCCGGCCTCAAGTTCGGACATTGTGAAAATCAGCTGCCGATCAAAAAGCTTCATCAGAATTGCATGATAAGCAAAAATTCCCAAGGAAAATCTCTAAGGAAGAGAGGACCCGAAGCTTACCTCGACCATCGTCGGGTAGAACCGAGACAACATCTCGGACACCTGCCGAGTTCGCAGCAACCCCACATCGGTTGGGAGGAGGATTCCTTGGCACAACCTCCTCGCAAGATCGTGGTCGGCCAACGCCGACGCACCCTCGGGGTAGTAGTTGCTTGGAGGCATCGATCGGCCCCCGACCTATCCTCCTCCGGGGCTCCATCGGGGCTTTCCCCCGATCAGCTGCCCCGACCGACGGGACTGGCAGCGACGGGACGCTGGAGTTTGATCCGGCGCCCCCGTTGCGCCGACGGACGCCGCGGACGATGTTCGGTTTCCCGAACGTCATCCGGCTCCACCCGCACAGGCAAAGACACCGATACTCCTTCGGCCGCCTCTTCAGTCGGCCCTCTTCGACTTGGACCGCCGGAGCCGCGAGAGCTATGACCGGCTCCGACGGTCGGTTGCCGACGACTCGACGATCGGCGGGGCTGGGGTTGGCTTCTTTACAGGACGCGAAGGGCCGGCCCCCGATGCAGGCCTCTTCCTCTTGGCGAACTACCGAATCTCGGCATCAGTCGGCCTCATCCTCGGTGGTGTCCCTGCAATACCGACAAAGAGTTAATGGCTGGACCAAAACCGACCAAAAGATGGAAGAAAAGCCGGAGGATCGGGCGATACCTATTCGGGGGACCAGACTCAAGCCGGCGTCATAGAGAGCTTGTTCGGTAACAAGCTCCCTCTGCTTCGGTACCGACATGTCCTTCAGTCGGTGGAAGTCCTCCCGGTCGTCCGCATCCACCCGACTGTTTCGTTGGCCTCGTTCGGGGTGTACCCCAACGAGAGGGAAACCCCAAGAAGAGGAGGAAACAAAGAAAAACTGGTTCTTCCATCCGTGAATGGACGATGGAAGACCAGTTATGAAGCAAGACCCTTCCGGGGGTTGAAGAGCCACCACCCTCGAGCTTTAGGGTGGGGTCGGAGCACAAAGAAGGCCCGGAAGAGTGAAACGTGGGGGTTGGTCGGCAAGAGCTGACACAACAGTGCGAAAGAAATGATTAACCGAACAGAGTTCGGCGCCAGTTGCGCCGGACAGAGTCCGTAGTAATCAAGTAGATTCCGGACGAACTCCGGAATCGGAAGTCGAAGACCCGCGCGAAGGTCTTCAACATACAGCGCCAGATCGCCAGGCGGAGGGTTGTTGACCGACCGCCGGCCCCTGGAGCGGAGAGCCGAAACTGCTCCGGGACGCGATAGTGCTCCCGAAGCTGATCGACGTTCGGCCCCGAAAGCGAGGAGGCCTCATCTTCCGGAGCCGATCGGGAGTCGTCGGTCGGGTTCCCCGACCGAGCTCCCTGAGTCGGTTTCCTGATCATGGTGCCGGAACCGAATAAAGAAGAAAGAGAAGAGAAGAAGGAAGAAGAGGATGGGACCACGAACCAGGTGGACCCTCCGGAAGCAAAGAAGAGCTCTGCCCGCGACGACGAAGAATCGCCCGGACAGAGTTTCCCCAGCAAAATGGCAAGTGTGGGTCTGGGGTCCGGGAGGTCCTATATATATAGGGCCGACCGACGGCCGAGATGCTTCCGCGCCGACCGAAGACCTGCAGATGCGCGACGCGTGGCGACCGCCGGTTGGCGGAGGATTCGACGCGCCCCGTTCCGGGACGGCCGCACCGCCCGCATTAAATGACAGAGGGGCGCCGGCCAACCACCTTGACACGCGGCAAGCGGGGCGCGGCTCCGCATTCATGCGCCCCACGCCGGTTCGCTTCCCGATGGGACGCCGGACGGCGGCCCGCTCTCCACGATCGACGCCGAATATCTAGTCGCTGACGCCGTATCGTCCGGCGCCCGATCTTCTGACGCCGACGCGACGTCTGACGACGACAAGACGTGACGTCTGACACCTGACGCCGACGTGACTCTGATACCGACTAGACGTCCGGATCGCTGGACATTCATGAGGCGTCGACATCGGATCATCCGCGGTACGGTCGAATCTACGCATGCTACAAATCCACTCCCAGTCGTCCGAAATTGCTACCCGAATGAAAGCATCGGCCAGCTCACCGCCCGACTTAGGAGTGGAGGGGGCAACTGTTGGGGGATACCCACCGACCGACCCGGAGCCGACCGCCGGAGGGCCCGACCGACTGCAGGAGGGCCCGACCGACTGCAGAGGGCCCGACCGCCTGGCGGCCTGACCGCCCCCGTTGGACGACTCTGACTGGCCGAAAGGCCGACCGATCGTCGGTCGACCGACTGACGGAACCATCAGCGACTAACAACCGGCCATCCAACGGCCCATCGCCGACTGGGGGTATGTCGGGCGTATCCATCCCGACCGACCGAACTCCGAGGTTCGATGGCCGACTTACATGACGCTCGCCGACCAATGGAGGGGCCCGACACCACTTCGCTGGCTACCGACGTTGGGTCGGTCGGCTCCTCCAAACCGCCGTACAGCCGCCAGACGTTGTCAGCTCTGACACGGACATGCGGCACAGTTACCTAGGGGCGTTATCCCGCCGAGAGCCGGGTCAACCCTGGTGATTAGACGGCTACACGGCGACATGACGTTTTCACGGCGGCTCTGACAGCCCACAGTGAGTTGACAGTTCCTCACTTGTCCGCGCCATTAATGACGGCGCCATACCGTGCTCCACTATATAAACCGGGGAAGGCAACCGTGCAAAGGATCGATCCGCCCGTCTCTCCCACATACGCAGGCTCGCTCCTCTCCCCCTCTCTCTCTTTCTCAGAGCTCTCTGTCTGCATTTCACTGTTGCCAGTCACCTCTCTGACTTGACCGTCGGAGGGTCCCCGCCGGAGCCGCCTCCGGTCAGTGCGGACTTCCTTTTGCAGGTGCATGCTCTCCGGCGATCGGACGACGAGGCGATTGGCCGCAACATGAAGTAAAAGGTAAGACCATCAAAACCGCATTGATCAACATTACTTTGCCACTCTAAGATAGAAGTTTTCCCTTTCATGAAACCAATCTCAAGTTGATCTTCTCCAAAAGAGGCATCCAAACTTGTTTGGGATTTTTTATTCACTCAAAAGCAAACTAAGATAAGTAAAAGGGAGAGTACCTTTTTATAATTCATGATGGAACCAAATGTGGAAGTCTCCCATCCTTGCATACTAATGCACAAGATGGAGCTAGCTCTCATGGCAGTTAACCTTCAACGAGAGGGGTTTTTAAATGCAAAAAGAATAGCTTTGGCAACCACAATACTTTCTCTCTTGCTGGCATAGCTAAAAGGTACTGTGTCATTGACAAAATATAAGCTTTTGTTACAATTTAAGTAGTCATCGCTTCTAATGCTTTCAACTTATCCAATTGCCTTCGACTATTTGAGGAGCTTAGAAATATAGAACATCAGTGACCAA
Organism: Elaeis guineensis; assembly: GCF_000442705.2. NCBI lineage: Eukaryota > Viridiplantae > Streptophyta > Magnoliopsida > Arecales > Arecaceae > Elaeis > Elaeis guineensis. The sequence goes on along the minus strand of NC_025996.2, from coordinate 669,884 downwards.
GATAAAAAGAATTAATAAAAGAAGGTCACCTTATCTAAATTCAATTTTGCATTTAATCCATTTTTTGGGCACCCATTTAGGCCATCAGGCCTTGGGGCCATGCAGACAAAATAACATGCCTAATTTTCTCTAAAGTAAAACCCTCCTCTGGAGCACTAAGATCTACTGTTGCACCTCCAATGAGTAAGTTCTAATTAATTAATGGTGATGATCAGAAAGCATGAGAATTTGACAAAGATTTTGAAGTAGGAATGCAGCTTTTGGGTGATGTCTTCTTGGCCAGTGAACCCAATGCCCTTGTCCATAATAGATGCAATATAATTTCATCGATCTAGTCTTTCCAAAGGTTGCTTTACGAAAATAAGAAGTAACATAATCCCCCTCATGGTTTTCAAATATTGATGCAAATATAGTGTTATAATTTGATATCTCGAAATTCGATCCACAATAAGTTCACAGCAAAATTTAGGACGATGAATAAAGTCTAACAAGCTCAAAAACAGCTCAAAAAAGATCTAGACAGAGAAGATACGTGTAAAAGAATGTGGCACAACCCACAGTGCAGCAGAGGCCAGCGACAGCCGTAGCAGAGCGAGTGCGCGACGGCGTGCGGGTTGGCCACGAGCATGCGGCCTAGCGTGCAGACGAGCGGACTGTGCAGGCACGACCCACGCGGAGTCTTATGCAGTCCACGCACAGTGCATGGACCGACGATCTGTGGGGGCATCGCGTAGACCGACGGTCCGTTTCCCACCGATTTCTCGGGGTCCACAGTGGATGGAGCGACATTTCCACGCATTTCTCATGGTCTACGGGTGCAGTTTTGGTGTGGGAGTGCGATCGAATGGCTAGTGGCGCACGCAGTCTTGATCGGACGGTTTAGGGGCTGATTTGAGTCCTAAATCAACTCTGTTTTCGTGTGGGACTCAGTCTTAGGCCTTTAAAATCCTGTGGCTGCAGCAGAGGGCTATGGCGTGACTTTGGTATTCAGCAGCAACCCGAGAGAGGCGGCAACAGGCGGCAGCATGCAGTAGTTGCAGACCGTATGGTGGTTCGGCAGAGAGCAAGGGTATAGGGCATCTCGGGTAGACTGTTACACAGCGATCATTTCAGAGGTTCAGAAATCTTCTTGGGTTATAGTGAGAGTTTTGTAAGGGTAGCTTCTAGTTGAGAGAGATTGTGTATAAGGGTTGAGAGTGCGAGGATCTCCTATTGTACTTGTTCTTTTTCATAGTGAAGTTTTGCATACCCCATGGAGGTAAGTCTTGGACTAATCCACATACTTGATTTTTTTTTATCTTATATTTATTTTTTTTGCTTTTTTTTTTGCTGATCGAGTGCAATGCAAGTGGTATCGAGAAGATCCTGTAGTAGTAGTGTCCTGATCAGATATCTCCAACAACTGATATCAGAGCTTAGGTGGTACTGACTTATTAAGTTGCCCAGATCGTGATGATGTTGATCGAGATCAAAAAAGATAAAGAAGATAAGTTCAATCAAGATGGAGATTAGCAGATTTAATGGAAAGAGCAATTTCTCCCTCTAGCAGTCGAAGGTGAAGAATGTGCTCATCCAGCAGGGGTTGATCGATACTCTCTTATGCAAGAAGAAGCCAACTACCATAGAGGTGACGGTTTGGAAGCGGCTCTAGATGCAGATGATGAGTATGATCTACTTGTATCTAACAGATGATTTGGTGATTTATGTACTTGATAAAATTTTTTCGACAGTGATGTGGTCGAAGCTCGAGGAGTTGTACATGGCGAAGTCCCTCACTAACACTCTCTTCCTTTGGAGGCAGTTCTACTAGCTACGGATGATCGAGGGACAAAGCGGCAGGAGCATCTAAGCAACTTCCAAAAGATCCTCAACGATCTCCTCAGCATTGGTGAGAAAGTTGAGGAGAAGACCAAGGTGTTGGTCTTGCTATCATCTCTTCTTTTCTCTTTCGCATCCTTGGTGACTGCTCTTTTAGTAGGAAAGAGCACCATCAAGATGGAAAAGATGACTTCTACATGTCTCCAGAATAAGGTTCTCAGATGGAAGAACAGAGCTTCGAGTTCAGATGGTGACTCAGCTCTGACGGTGATTGGAGGACGTGGTCGCGGAAGACGAAGCGATAGGAGATCACGACATAGGCAGTCCAATTTCAGGATGAGAGACTACAGCAAGATCAAATGCTACCGATATGACGAGTTGGGGTATCATGTTAGAGATTGCTCTTAACTTAATGATCTGACGATGGCTACTATGGCGGCGGCTAGTAGCACACTGACATCGTTGATGCGCATATGGTCTCAGATGAGGTATCTATTTATTCCCGTAGTGGATCTTAGCTCTGTTTGTTTCCATCATGTTTGCTGCAGAGAGAAGCTGTTTGAGTCTCTGGAGAATAGTAAGGGCACTGTTTACTTATTAGATGGATCGAGCTGTGCGATCAAAGGTATTGGGACGGTCAGCGTGGAGACACATGATGGAGTATTGAGGAACTTGGGTGAGGTCTAATACATACCCGCTTCAAGAAAAATCTAATTTTTTTGAGCAGACTGGATTCGACAGGCTATAGGTGGAGAATTGATGGAGGAATCCTAAAGGTCAGACATGGCAATAGGGTCGTGATAAAGAAGAAGCAGTACAGAGGACACTACCTCTTAGTAGGAAGTTCAGTGCAAGATGGAGCTCCAGGAGCAGGTGGATCGGGTACAAGATGGGAGACTTGGAAGGATGAGAGGTGACGTCACAAGGTGAAGTTTCTATTATCGTAAGAGACTACTCCGAGTAGGTCTCAGGTCTCAGATCAGAGAGAACATAGTATATGATATAGATGAGATCGAGCAGCCTAGCTCGACTCTCATATTTATCCATCCATGAGTAGCAGGTGTTTGCCTCAGGACATGAAGGCGAGAGATGAGCTCTCAGAATTATTGTGGAGATCGAATGTTGAGTCAAGATGGAGATTGTTAGGATTTAATATCTCGAGATTTGATCCACAATAAGTCCACAACGAGATCCAAGATGATGAACAGAGTCCACGAGCCCAAGAATAGTCTAAACGGAATCCAGACGGAGGAGATACGTGCAAAAAAAGATGGCACGATTCATGAAGCGACAGGTTGACGGTGGGCCGACGGAGGCCACGATGGAGCGAGCATGCGCGGGCTAGCCGCGAGTGCACGAATGCACGGTGCGCAGCCTCGGGCTAGGCGGGCACACGCAGGCGCGGCCCGCACGGAGTTCTTACGTGGTTGATGCACGGTGCATGGACCGACAGTCCATGGGTGTGTTGCGTGGACTGGCAGGCCATTTTTTACTAATTTCTCATGGTCCACGATGGATCCGATGGCGGTTTCATGCATTTCTCACAGTCTACGGCCAGTCTACGGATGTAATTTTGGTGTGGGAGTGCGATCGAAGGGCTGGCGGCTTACGCATCTTGATCGGATAATTTAAAGGCTGATTTGAGTCCTGATTCAACTTTGTTTCTATGTGGGACTCGATCTTAAGCCTTTAGAACCCTGTGGCCGCAACAGAAAGCTATGGTGTGACTTTGATGTTCGGCAGCAATCCGAGAGAGGCGGTAGCAGGTAGCAGCTACAGACTATGTGGTGGTTCGACAGAGAGCAGGGGTACAGGATACCTCGGGCAGACTGTCACACAGTGGTCATTTCAGATATTCAGGAATCTTCTTGGGTCTTAATGAGAGCTTTGTAAGAGTAGCTTCTAGTTGAGAGAGATTGTGTATAAGGATTGAGAGTGTGAGGATCTCCTCTTGTACTTGTTCTTTTTCATAGTGAAGCTTTGCATGCTCCGTGAAGATAAGTCTTGGGCTAATTCATATATTTGATTTTTTTCTCTTGTCTTGTATTTATTTATTTTTCTTTCTTCTTCTTGCTTATCGAGTGCAATGCAAGTGGTATTAAAAAGATCCTGTAGTGATAGTATCCCGATCATATATCTTCAACATATAGTTCCTCTTTCTTATGCAACTCCTATGATTTCTTCATAATTCTTCTTGTATTAAACTCCAATTGAGAGAGGTCCATGGTCTCCTCTTAATTTCTTGCCTAGGATCTCTGCGTCATACATCAACTTTTCTTTTTAACTCTCCACTAGCATTTATTTTGGAAGACGTCCGGGATTTTAGTGTAGAATAGAGCCTTTGTAATTATCTGCCCATGAGACTTTTGGATTGGGACTGCCTTTGACTTCTTCCAATTTCCTACACAATATCATCTAAATCTGTCTCAGTCCACCAAGATTCAATCCCAAACATAAATTTTTTGGCCTTGAAATTTGAGATTGCAATAAATGACAATTGTGATGTGGTATGAAGCTGTGCTAAGAGGGCATTTGAAAAGAGGTAGGAAAGATATCCTCCCATTCTGATGAAAAAAAAAAGTGATCACACTGAGTTAAAGACGGATGCTGAAGTCTTTGCCTTTAAAATCTATTTCCACCAAATTAATAGAACAGATGAAATCTATGAAGGTCAGATTGTCCAAAACACATTAAGGATTTCCTTTTCTATCATTGATTGATGTTGTCATGTCGAAGTCCCCTCTACTTAACCAAGGCCCCGGGAAGTCATTTATAGTATCAGATAGTTGTTGAAAGGAGGCACTTTGAGGTCTCTCATTAGAACCATATTATCGATGAGGCTTCTCTTCGAGCTTTGGCGAAACAGTTCAACTGTGAGGGAGTAAGATTTTGAAATAGTCTTTCTGACATGAGTTCCACCCTAATCATAATATCCCTTGAGGTGCCATGCCAATTCATCAATCTTGTCTCCACCAATGGAATTAAGAAAGTATGGGGAAGGGAAGGGGCTGCCAGTAAATACAAGAAGAAGGCAAAAAGATCTATGATGGCAAGCACTTTTAATCCTCTTATGTATATTCCAAGATGCTATAGTCACGACTTCAATCTCAGCCTCAAAATTAAAAGAGAATGAAATGTCCCACGGTAAAAAACAACTGCACAGGAATTGGTTGCTCGAATCTCATGTAATTAAGCTACATCCATTTAAACGTAAGAATTTATATTTTCAATTTCTCAGCATGCATAAATACAAATTTCATGCATGAACTAAGACCAAGATGTTCTTGATATTGCACTGGTGGCATGCCAAATACGGGACAATGTACTCCAAAATTGGAGCTACGTTGCTTGCTATTTTCGGTCACACAAAAACACTTGCATGTCGACTGTTCATTCTATTCCCGTTGGACGTCCTACGGTAAGTTGGCCGCCTGTTTACTAGTGGATGATACGCCCGTATGCCCCGCGGGCCCACCACTACCAGTATTGTGACACCATGAGTGGGCTTTTATTTCTTTATTTATTTATTTAAATAACGTTTTTGCGTGTGTGGGTGCCTGCGTGGGTTGAGAATGTGGTCATAGCGTATCACTTTGTTACATGCAGTTATTTGTCACCTCCCCCCCCCCCCTCCTCTTTTTCTTTTTTTTTTCTTGTGAGATGTGAATGCAAACGGCATAATATTATGCAAATATGAATCATCTAGCATGGTAGGGTGGACTAAAGCACTGCGACAACCACCCACTATAATTCCCAGTAGTGTGATCGTACCGTGATATTAACATCCTTCAATTATTTAGGATTAAAAGCACTAGCACCGGGCACGTACAATGCACGTGCATGCATGTCTCTGCGCTTGCGATTGGCTGTGATTTTATTAAAATATGTTTACGAAATTAGGCCCGCCTGAAGAGGAGGGATCCTCCGATTTCCATACTCATCCATTAAAAGACTGTGATCTTCATACGAAAAAAAGAAAAAACTTTCTATTTTAAAAATAATATATTTATATCATTAATTTATATATCACTGTCTTTCTGATTATAGTATATTAATTTTAGCTAGAAAGAGTTTTAAATATATAAAAATTAACTAAAGCAGGGATCCGAAGTTATATTGAATTCCAGTACTCCAAGAGGAATATTTTTTCTTGAACAGTAGTGCCATGATATATGTGTGACAGAAAGAAATATTATTTTTTTTATCAAGTTACAATAATTACAAGCCCATACTACATGCTTTAAAGCAAATTTTGCTGTACCTATTGATACTAGTATATACTGATCATACTGTATGTATATCAAACTGATATATACTATAGAGATTGTATTGATTGTTTGTGAACTAGATCAGCTTCCATATCGGATATTCTGATACAATAATAAAATGACATTAATATAGAATTCAGTATTAAGATGGTAAATTTTATTTTAAAATCTTTAGCATCGTATTAAATAGATAAGATACTTACGGGTCCTTATCATCTCTTTGAATACTGTAATATTTTTGCGCTATTATTACAAGTAATAATTCTAATACTGCAATAGACATATTATGCACATGTTTGTAATTCCTCCCCATCCCAAGCTCCTTGATCAAGCAAAGACATGATGCTAGAGTGCCCTCCTTCCGACAAAGAAGAGCCAACGGAATTTTTCTCCTCTATGAAGAAACCGTTGCACCTGTTTGAATCCAATATATTATGACCAAGCTATTTCAGCTAATGAATCATAAACTAGACCAATCAAAACAAAATGCACAGTTTGAACTACTTCTGGTCCATCATTCATTGAAAAATTCTCACAACTGGTGTCTAAAGCCATGTTATGCACAATGCGTAGGAAGCTTTTAGGATCTTCAAAGCCACGTTTTTTTCCTTTTGGTAAATCTTCAAAGCAACATTTCAAAAACTCGAACTGTGAAATACCTAAAAAAATTGCATTAGCAAACCATAGAAACAATACGCGATCACTCTCAATTTGGCATCAAGTCTTCAGAAAGAGAGAGATGCTTTGTTCCCAAAAGTCTTGCATGTTTCAGTGTCACTGCAGTCTATATCTAACCTCATCGAGAGAATAGATTTACAAAGGATCATTGCTTGGTGACATGGTGAAAAGCATGGATTGACCGACGTACGTAATGAGTGGAACAACCACTTAATACAAAAAAAAAAATAAAAATCAAAAATCAAAAAAATCAAAAAAAATCAAAAATCAGTCCTTTTATATATCTTGAGAATAGGCTTTACTACTAACAAGTCTCTACCATTTAGAGAATTACACTTAGAAACCATGCTAGAACAGGCAAGTTTTCAAATGCCCAATTCTTCACTTTGTCACTTCTAACTATGGGAAAAGATAAGAAAGTTGGAACCAAACCCATGCTCCACTACAAGATTTGGGAGACAACCTTATTAAACAATGCTAAGATTGTCTCCTCTCATGCCTTCTTCTCTTTTCTTCCAACCCACGCGAGCCCTCCTATTTTATCCAGAGTCCTAAAAACGGTTATGTCCTCTCATCCCTCAAAAAGGACATGGTGTAAGCCAAAGAAAGGCACAACGACACCTCGCTTAGCTTTCATGCAACCCCCTCCGAAAATGCTAACATTACTACCTCAAGGGAACAAATGATTCAGAGTAAATGAAAAGAATTCACTCCCTTGGATGGGTGGGGTGTCTCTTTCAATTGGTCTGGACGATGGGACCCATTTAATAAACTTGCACCAAACACTGTAAGGACCCATGATTGCTTCAAGTCCTACCAGTAATTTTGAATTGTGTGGCTAATTTACTGCTCTGCAAGGGTTTCACTTAAACGAGAAAGTCATCTGCTTTCGGTAAGCTGAAAGACCCCACCATATGGATGCCTTCATTTTGGGAGTTCGACTCTCTTATTGCACTTCTGAGCTTTACAGGTGTTCAATCAAAAATTTTGGTCTCAAAGTTCACCACACCTATGGCTTTTGAAAAGGGAGCGATGGTATGGCAATCACTAAAACCATCTTCAAATGCACTGCATAACAAAAGATTTAAGGATTAGTAAGTTGGAGAAACTTGATCACCAAAACTTCTCGAATAAAAAATTAAATGGAAAAAGAAAATCAGGAAAGGACTTGGAGAGTAGATGACATATGGTGAATGACCGGTCTATAGTGCAAATATATATGGACGTTATGAAGTACATAAAATCAATATTCAACAGCATTGTACAAGTAATTGATGAATATAAGTGAATCAAGAACGAGCCACTCGAAAATCTGAATAGCTTAATCATGTTTCAGATCAGTCAGCTGCAATGAAATAATAGTGAAAACCGAAACTTGTGTGAAGAATCTGAAGATTAGTGTACCTATGATTTGCGCTGCTTCTGTCTAAACCCGCCACAGATGGTAACATCTCCATTCCCAACATGAAGACGTTGCCACTCGACAAATCCAGACATGATTGAGATCAGATGGCTCAATCAAGCAAATGATTTGGCATCCATTGGAAAAGGAGTTCATCAATCAAGTGACTTATCTAATCCAGTCAGAGAAATCTTTTAACTGTGACTTGCTCGTAAAGTGATCTGTTGAATGGCATTGGTGGGACAAAGTTGGCTAATTACATGTGTCGACCTATTCAGAAGGGCATGCAGCAGACTACAAGTTTCCCGAAGCATGGTGGACCGCAAGTTCATAACCCTTTGTCAACTCAGTCACTGTTTTCTAGTATTTTTTTTGGTTGAGCAAGGTGTTCCGAGCCACAATGCCACTGTATCTCTCCATTATTACTGTCAACCCATATATCATCTACCTATTGGTGTAACAAAATCTGGGTACCCGTGCTTAAAACTATGAATTAGCTCTAAATCTCTCTCTCTCTATATTTTTTTTTGGGAAAAAAGAAGGATTAGAAAAACTCATCTCGGAGAACCCACCATGCGGTAAAACAGAACAAAAGCAAAAGCATGGAAGCCTGCCCACCGGTTTATATTCCTTCTCTTTTTTCCATTCTCAAAGAATCACATACATTCTTATAATCTTTTCTTGGTGCTTTCCTTTTTCCCTGTTGGGCTGTGCCAGGTCATGTGAGAATATATATATATATATAGATATATATAGGCATTGGATCCCCATTTGTTTAGGGTAGTGGGTGCTGCTGCCGGTGCATTATACAAATATCAATCAAGCACACACCGAAGAGAGCAGAGCGAGAGAGCGTGCATCTCCACGAGAACCGAGGTCCTTTCCATCATATTATAATCATCACTGCGCTCCAATACTATTTGTTTGTTTCTTTCTTTTGCAGTGCAGAGGTGAACACTAGACAAACATCTCCCAATGGAATGCTTCCTTTCCCTTGTCCTCTCTCCACCCGTGTAGATAAGGATGCGTGTCTATTATGTATTATAACGATCAAAATACTGAAAAACATAGAGGCTCTCAAATCTTAGATTAGATTACAGATAGGTGATTTCCTCTGGAGAGAAAGGAAGAGGGGCCGAAGAAAAGAAAAGAAAAACAAGAAAATTGCAAATGAAGTGGATGGTGCCTCAATGTACACCTGACCACTGAAACATGACGACATAGAAAGAGAGGTCGCTGCTGGTCGACGCAATCGAATCGTTTCGACGATGGGTCCGCATCACAGCGGCGACAGCAGCAGCTACCACCACAATCACAGCAGGCGGCGGCGCACGTTGGACGGAGATGATGAGAATAGTGAAGGTGGTGGTAACGGCGGCAGCAATGGCGTTTCTGACGGCAGGCAAGGCAAGAGATTGTCGTCGTCTCTGTTGATCCCGGGCCTCCCGGACGACATCGCGCTCAGCTGCCTGGCCCTGGCTCCGCGATCAGATCACGGGTCCCTCGCATGCCTCAACGCCCGATTCCGCTCGCTGATCGATAGCGGCTACCTTTACGGGCTGCGGCAGCGGATGGGCGTGGCCGAGCACTGGGTGTACCTGGTCTGCGACCCCCGGGGTTGGGAGGCTTTCGACCCGGGCGCCAACCGCTGGATGCGCCTCCCCCGGATCCCCTGCGACGACTGCTTCAACCACGCCGACAAGGAGTCCCTCGCCGTCGGCCCCCACCTCCTCGTCTTCGGCCGCGAGCTCCGGGACTTCGCCGTCTGGAGCTACCGCAGCATCGGCCTCGGCCGGGGTTGGTCCCGGTGCCGCCCCATGAACCACCCCCGCTGCCTCTTCGCCTCCGCCAGTTCCGGGTCCATCGCCATCGTGGCCGGGGGCAGCGACAAGACCGGGACCGTCCTAAATTCCGCGGAGCTCTACGACGCCGAGACGGGCCGGTGGGAGCTCCTCCCGCCCATGACCGCCCCCCGCAAGCTCTGCTCGGGCTTCTTCATGGGCGGGAAGTTCTACGTGGTCGGCGGGATGTTGGGGGAGGAGGCGCTGACGTGCGGGGAGGAGTACGATCTGCAGTCCCGGGAGTGGAGGCGGATCGAGGGGATGTACCCGACGGCCGGCGACGCGGCCGGGGCTCCGCCGCTCGTGGCGGTGGTCGACGACCAGCTCTATGCGGTGGAATACCGCACCAACAGGCTGAAGAGGTACGACATGAAGCGCAAAAGCTGGGCGGTCGTCGGGAGGCTGCCGGTACGGGCCGACACCTCCAACGGATGGGGGCTGGCCTTCAAGGCGTGCGGCCGGGAGCTGCTGGTGGTGGGCGGGCAGAGGGGCCCCGAAGGGGAGAGCATCGTACTCAGCTCGTGGCGCCCCGGTGGAGGAGGAGCTGCTCCGGAGTGGAGGGTACTTGGTGTCAAGGAGCACGCCGGCATCTTCGTCTACAATTGCGCCATCATGGGCTACTGAGGCCGACCGACTGATGAGCATCATTGCAGCTACTACTACTGCTAACAGGGCCGCCTCTTCCCCTACTCATCCATTCTATTTCTGCTGCAGATATATATATATACACACACATTATATATATATATATATATATATATATATATATATATATATATATATATATATATATATATATATATATATATCCACATCCAATTCCCACCATACCGCTGAATTTTGTAGTTTCTCTCTTCCAGTTATCCCAATTCCATAATGCTGAAAACTCATGAAAGAATACTAATTCCTTCCCTTGCATATGTCATGGAAAACACTCTTGCGATTACCTATCATCGAGTATCAGAAAAATAACATTAATCCAAGGAATCTGCAGAAATTTGTAATTGCAGCTCTCTGTTTAGCAATCATCATCCTCATCAACGAGAGGGAAAAAAAACGGCCCGTATCTGTCACTGTGGACAAATTGAAGGGTATCGCCAAACTGTAGCACTGGAAGAACCACACAAAGAAAATGAAGTTGATGAGGTGTGCCTGTCTTCTACCTGTGATAAAAGAAGCTATATTACCAAGAGAAATAACCGCCATCTCTCCCGTCTACCACAACTGCATGGTATCGATACTCTGCTGTTCGAATTTTTCTGAACACCAAATCATTCCCATCATACTCGTGAGCATTTAGACTTAGGAGGCTTTACAGAATGGAGTGGAAGTCCCATTTTACAGTTTGCTCGACCAACTCTTTGGGACATTAACCATGATTATGATTTTTTCGCGTCTTTGAATCACACCATTTGATATGATAAATGACAAAACATGGACATCGTACATTCGGTCATTTAATTGCTTTCATCGTCTTAAAATAATAAAAGCCAAATTATATTTTTCCAGCTGCATTATATTTTTTTTTTCCCAGTTTTAACCTGTTTCTTATCCTTTATTTATATAAAAGTGCGTTCATTCTATATCTTGTTATACCAAGAGATAATAGCTGTTAACCTTCTCGGTGTCCGATGAAGTTGATAACTGATTATCTTGAATTCCCAACGAAATTAATTACACCTAAATATTCAGTTGGATGCTTGCTGTAAGCTCTGCTGCGCTGTTTGTTGTCAGAATGAATAGTATCGATAATTTATGGCAGGATGCTTAATGTGAAGGCTATACAAATGATCAAGCTGTAGGTTATATGCTGCCGTGACTTAGCATGCTTATAAAGTCCGCAACAAGCACGCATGCAGCACTGATTCCGATTCTACTCCCACTCTCTGACTCTCTCCTTTGGTCATTTCATGCTGTTGGCTCGTTTGCATAACCGTATCAATTTCGCTCATATGGAGTACTGCAGAGGGCCAGAAACAAAACTTACTTTCGGCAACCGCAAGGCAAGAAACTGGTTCCAGGTGGATATAACTGACGAGCTATCTGTCATGATGAGCGAAAACAACAACATCGACCATGATGTACCTCAATTTTTTACTCACAAAGAAAGACCATCATGTGCTTCAATTCTAGGTACCATGGTTCTGGTGAGAAATTAGATCTAGCAGCTTTCCTCCCTTGTTTTCTTTCTCGATTTGGGGATCCGTTGGTCACGAAAAAGATCAGACAATTTTTGATGCACAGGACTCAGATGTACATATAACTCGGAGCTGATAAGTACGAAAAAAAAAAAAAAGCTTGTGCAGAAAGACCAAAAAGCCAGATCGGTACCACATTATCAGGTTATGGGCTCAAGATCATGTTGAAACATGGCTATCTGAAAGCGGAAGCGGCTTTCGAGAAAACTGTCTGATGACAAATTATACACTATATTAGGTGCACCACATTAGCGATGCACCATGGCAATCAGATTTTCTTATTTTTATGGGCTTCATTCACCGTACGGCTCACTCATCAGGTATATATAGTTTCTGCAGCCTGATGCTATCAAACTTGAACACCCCAAACAGTTTTAACATAGGAAGTATAAGCCAATCAAGGGATAGACCCAACTACTATCAGTCGCCTCAATGATCATTAATGGCAAAAGCTGCTTTAGCTTTGGGTTAGGATTGTGTCTTTGAATGACTGATTTTCTTTTAAAAGATGGACCGTCGGATCGTGTTTTGCATAATTTTTAAAATACTCCAACCTCTTCATTCTATTCACAGCATGCATGCATAGAACTTATATCATGTTTTAAAAGCTATACAATCTTTTACACAAAAGATTCACCTCATGAAAGAATATCAACCATTCTTTCACACAAAAGATACAATCTGAACTCTTCATCTTTGACCTATGGCATCAAGCATTCCGCTGACATAGGAAGGCCTTCTTTTGAAAGTAAAAGATATGTGGCATATCTGATTAAAATTTCATTAAATTATGAGATATGATACAAAAGCCTTTGGCTTCTTATTTTGCCTTAAATTTGGTTGATTTTATTTTATTATTTGTTACCATAATAATCTCTAAATAGATGACCAATTCATCATGTCAAAAACATTCGGGTAGAAAACTATTTCTTTTTGACGTGAACTAGTTGCTTTCTTTCCTATTCTTTAACCATTGAATAAGCAATTGTAGTATTACTTTGTTCAAAGGAAAGGAGGGGGCTTCCCGAGTCTATTATCAAAATGTAGGTGAGGAAAGACTTCCCCATAGAGCATAGAAATTCAACAATAAAAATATATAGCAAGCTAGGGAAAAAGGAAAAAAGAAACCCCAAGAAAAAGGTGAATTAGGGGGATGAGTACGTATGTCAATCATTTGGAGTCTCTTTCAGGATGCCGAAACGGAAACATTTTTGTCTATGACAAAACCGACCTAAACAGGGGTTGATTTTGTTGTTTCAAGTGAAACTAATGTATGGGATCAAATTTACTGTACATACATGCAAACACATGCTGATACGCCTATTCCCAAATGATGAAATTTCATGTATGATGGGTCAAAGACATTCTCACTTTTCTCATTTTGGCATATTGTATTCCAGCATGTATGCTTTTTTTATCTTGTTTTTTTTTTCACTAATTTATGTTCTTATTTATTAGATTTTTATACTTATATTATTTTACATAATTTTTAATCTGTGAAGCTACATACATTTGAGGATTCCAAACTGTATATAATATTCTGTAAAAGGACATATAAAATACTTCTTTATTTAGTAATTTTGTTCTTTTTATGGATGGTCTGAAACTTCAAATCTTGGATAAGAACCATTATTGAACTAGCTAAAACTGTTGAAAATGAAATTCCATATGCCTTGATAAAATTGAGATCTTTAACATTCTTAGTTAAATCAATTAATTCAAGTGGTAATGTACTTAAAGACTAAGATTTCCGGTCTTGTATGCAGTTCCCTGTTTCATTTGTATGACTGCTGGTTAATGATTCATGATGACAAAACAGTCATTATGGAGCTGTTGAACGTGGATTTATTTTGTCTGTAGCTTTAATATGTCCATTCGTTACGGTGTAGAATAGGATTTTGTTCTAGGAGTTTCATCAATCTAAGGATAAACATGACATTGGGGTAAACGAAACAACTATGTGTGTATATATATATATATTGGTGTATTTATTAGTCTATACCAACATTAATTTTTACCAAGCTATATGGATCTATGCATATGACTGTTTAATCATGCGTTGTTGTCATATGGTTTAAGTCTGCATTTTACTTCCTATCGTGTGCTAAGAATCATTCGCTTTTTTTTTTTTTTGACCTCTGCAGGCTTGATATTAGGGAAAGCAACTTAGGTGAAACACTGGATGGCCAATCAGGTGTCTCAAGTATAAGATGCAAGGAGGCATTATCCCTCCACAGGTGAAGCTGATGCCTGCAATGGTGAGGCTTCTATGGAGTGCTTACGAGGCTGCCACAAGAATCCCTCGAGAGTGGAATGATTTGGTTGGCTTCATTTAGGATTCGTTTGGTTGGTGGAAAAAATTTTTCTTCGCAGAAAGTAACTTCTGAGAAGTTATTTTCTGAAAATAAAATTTTGACATGTTTGATTGACCATGAGAAAGTAACTTATTGCAGGGTAACTTATGTTTGATTGAGCACCTATTTTTTTGAAAAAAATATGTAAAATACCTATTATGCACTTAGTAGATATAAAATCAGATTTTTTTTTTGCTCATAAATTTTATATAAATATAAATATTATATTTATATTAATGTAAATATAATATTAGACTATAATAATTTAGTGTTAATATAATACTAATATATATTAATATAATATTAATATTTTAATATAATAAATTTATTAATATAGATATAAATATAATATTAAATATAATATTATATTAATATAAATATTATATTAATATTAATAAAAATATTATATTAGTATAAAAATTAAAATAATATTAAAATATAATAAATATTATAATATAATATTATATTTATATAAATATTAAGATAATATTGATATAATATTATATCACTATTCAGTATTTTATCTTAACCATCTATTGATATTTTATAAAATCTTAACCGTGGATCTAAAAGGATATTTTAGGAAAGAAAAAAGTAGCATCACTTTTCATCCTATGGGAAGTGCCAAAACCCATCTCTTTTTTGGGTTTCCACTTTTCATGAAATATAGAAAATGACTTTCCATGGAAAGAATTTTTTTCACTCTCTCTCCTCTTAAAATTCTAATCAAATAAGAGACCCTCTTTCTACTTCCTAGAAAGTACCTCTTTTCCCCTCCACTTTCCGTCAACTAAATGAGTTCTTAATACAAGCATGGTACAATTACTCAAGTTGGTTGAAGAAGACCACAAGATTCAAGCAGTGGCAACATGAAAGAGGCACATGAAGAAAAAGCATCATGAAAGAAGCGGAAGCGGGTGTTTTGTGGATGGAGGACCTGCTTGACTGGTTTATTTGAATTTTGGAAGCATTTCCTAATAGGCTTAAGGTGACAGTTCTAGTTGACATGTAAATGGAGCTTTCTGGTGGTAACTTACAAGAGATCCCTTTATTTATTTACTAGCAAAGGACCGCGCTATGCAGCGGGTTTTAGTAAAAGATAAAGTTTTAATTGGTGCAAAAAAATACAATCGTACTAGAAGAAGATAAAATATACAGTATCATCAAGAAAACTACGGAGAGAACAACATTCTTTCAATTTTTCTTCTCAGCTCCATTGTTAATAAAAAAAATAAATGTTGCATTAGTATTTAAGAAAAAATCTTTCTATGTTATCGTAAAATACAGCAAAAGGTATAGGAAAAAAATTAGTTGGATGATATTGGATTACCCAATGAAGAATTTTTTTCTCGGATGGTGATGTTGCCGGTTCTCTATAAAAGAAAAAAAATTATGTGAAAAAAATGCTTCTAAATAATTAGTCTGAAAGTTTAACATCTGATTATAAGAGAAGATGTTTTTTAAAGAGCAGTCTGCTGGAAGATTTTTAAATACATATATTTTTCAGGAGTAGAAATTAGTACTTTTTTCGAAAGTTGCAGTGAAGAAGATTTGACATCGGAAACTTTATATGAGCTATCTATTAGAAAACTGCTATTTTAAAAGATTTTTATTAATCAAAAATTACGATTAGCACTTTCAGCATAGCAGACCAATGCAGTAATTCTATTATTCACTTCATTTTCTATATCATATGTATATAGCTGTGTAAATCTTAATTTTTGTCCATCAACCGATAGCACTATTGAGGTAAATGCAAACATTGAGTTATATGCTCTTATATTTTTTCGAAACTTCAAAGCTCTCTTTTCTCTGTTATAATCTAATAAGCTATCCAAAAAAGTTGGAGTCTCTTTAAACAATGGAATATATACTCTTCCCTCTTGATAGCATAAACTAAATTTAGGAGTTGATATATCGTGTGATTAATTTACACACTCTTTATACTAAAGAAAAGCTCCACAATATTGATATTCATATTTAAGTTCTCCAATATTTAATAATTTATTGTATATATCTACATAATAATGGCAATAGAATCAAAAAATATTTCAGATTAAATTGTATAAGGTGAAAGATCTATTGTTCAACAACTTACTAGAATACCTAGAAGAAGTTGCAGTACAGGAATTTGGTTCAACTATATGTATATTTGTGTTTTGTTGGATATTCAAAATCATAGACGTATCCGTAGCTGAAAAGTTTTCATAGCTAGTTGTATAGACATCATCTTGCTCATCAACGGTTAAATTAAAAATGATATGTGCTATTCTCTTTTTTTAAATAATAGGTCAAGAATGATTATTACAATTGCATATTTTTTTAGCTCTCCTCTCAGCAATAATATTCATTCTCCTCACTTTATTTTACTTAAATATTTAAGAAGATTCCATTGCACTTTCTAACTAACAGAATATAAAGTACATATGAAGAAAAGAGAAAAAAATTAGAAATTAATATAATTAAATATTATAACTATAATAAGTATCGATATAGAAAGAATGATGTATAAAAAAAACTTCAAAATAAATAAGTATCATGAAGTAAATATATAGTTGTTTATTTGTTAAGCACCTGAAGTAGAGCAATACACACAATGTCGTAATTTTAATTCCCACAACAATCTAGTAAAAAAATCAAGCAATTATTATTAAGATATATTTTATTATAGACTCACATATAAAAAGAATACAAAAAAGTACTAAACAAAATACTATTAGACAATACAAAATCAAAATATTGAAAGTACTTTTTACCTCTCATATAATTATGGAAGAACATTTTACCTTTAATATGACTCAAAAAAATTAATATTTTTTTATGGGTGACCCATGTACTGAGAGAGCTGTATATAGCTCATATCAATTATCTGAATATGTCCTCATATTATGAATGGTATATATTTAGCTAAAATTTATAATTAAATTACGTAAATACTTGTTTAGAATATTTATTTCCAAATATCCTCCAAACATGAATGATAGAGATGTTTGCAAATGAAGATTTTTTTTTGCTTGATTTCATTCCTTGTTGTTTTACAATGGATCCCAATTATGACTAATATGGCACGAATAAAAAGAGGAAACTCAAAAAATATGCACAGCACAGAATATCTGATAAAAAAAGGATACTTTATATTATATTCCATCTTTTATTTTACATTGTTATATAAGTATACTGTTATATACTATTATCGCTAGAAAAGCCATACCACAACATCACAAAATTAGGCTAACAAAATTTGAAAGATGGACTAATAAATTCAAGACCTAAAACATACCCCGACAATAAATACAAAATCGAGTTTTCCTCAATAGATGACTCATCATCCGGATAAAACATTCTCCTATATCTAGCAACTTCTTCTTGTAAGGTATTGTGGTTGGATTCAAGTCTCCCACATCTCTCCATCTGTAATAACCCAGATTTAAAAATAAAATAAAATAAAAAGTTGATCAAAATAACGTTGAAGGGGGGAGGTGAGTCCAAGCGGGACTCATCTTCTTTTTCTTCTCAAATTCATCAGATGAAATCTGACTTTAGGTTGATTTCTGTCACTCACCCAGCTCTATTTATAGCCTCCCACCTCCGTTTGTTTCCCTCATTAGAAATACGAACCCTGAAAGCCACCGATTCTCTGATTTTCTTCCCGAATGTCAGCCACCACCAATGTGTGACCATCAACACAAATCACCAGAATCCAGGTAAGAACCCAATATCTTTTGATTAGTCCTTCCTCTCCCTCTTTCACACTCCCTAGATCTCGGACTCCGACCGACAAACTATCGAATTTTGAAAAGAAAAATGACAGTCAGATTGATTTCCCCTATTTTTTGTTCCACATCTTATTCTTGATTTTTTTGGCAGGATTTTGTCACCATTAGTCGTTGGATCTATGTCATCGATCATCGCCGTAGCTTTTTCCTCCGGCCACGAGCATCACAGACAGGGAGGAGGGCCTCCCTTGCTCTGGGAATGAGGGGACAAAGAGTCCCCTATTTCGTGAAGGTCCTCTATTTCCAGTGAAAGAAGAAGAAAAAAAAAAGCGAGAAAGAAGAGAAAAGAAAGAAGAAAAAGAAAGAGAGAAAAAAAAAAATTTCTCTTTATTTTCTCTTCCTCTTCTCTCTCTCTTTTTCTCTCTATGGTCTTTCTACTTTTTCTCTTTCTATCTCTATTTGCATCACGGATCTTAGGACAAACTTCAAATGAAAATAAGATGACTTAGAATCACTTCAAAATTCGTACATAGGTTAGATCCCAACTCGATCCTTATTCGAAATTTATAACATCGATCATAGTTAATCCATATTGATCACCCTGATATGACCTCCAACGATCTCGATCATGATTGTCTCATCTGAAGGATACAAATTCTCTCTCCACTTTCTCTTCCTACTTTCTCTCTCTAAAATTTTCTCTCTCTAAAATTTTTTTCTTCATAAATTTCTCTCTCTAGGGTCTTACGGATCAGTGGAAGGTCCAGGTATTTAAGTAATCCTGATCTTGGTTGATCCTAAGAGAGGTCCTGGATTTATGATTTTAGGATCGTTCATCCATAATTTTTTTATATATGATTTTTATGTTTGATCATGGTCATGTAGAGATGTGACTGTCTGCATAAGATATCGAGTAGAATATCTTATTTTTAAAATTCGTAAATCAAAGAGTTCGTTGATTCTTATGCTTAGAACAATCACCAGTGGAGGTAAGAATCCCTATACATGATCACCATTATATACTATTTTTATTGTTGGATTTGTATCTTTGATTTTATATTGTTGGATTCGTGTTGATGGATTATTATGTTGAGATACTATGGTTTCTCGTATGATTTATTAATATACATATATTGTGTGTTAATATGTATGTATGCCAGTGATTGATGATATGATTATATGGATATGACATATCTAATTTGATCATACTGTAAATCAAAATTGATTTGATGAAATCAATATGTAATAATTAAATAAAAAAAGATATAGTTTGGACTAGCCTCGTTATGTGGAATAGTCCGTCAGGAGCTTATGCCTAGGACAGTCTGCTAGGAGCTTATGCTTGGACAGTCTTCACGGGCTTATATGTGGATCAGTCGGTTAGAAACTCATGCATGGGACAGTCCGTCAGGAGCTTATGCCTGAGATAGCTTCCCACGAGCTTTTATACGTGAGACAGCTGGTCAGGAGCTCATGCCTGAGACAGTCTTGAAAGGCTTATGAGTAAAAATTTGATCGGATGGAGACTGAGATATAGACTTGGCTAGTCTAAAGTCAGAAAGAAAAAGATTAAAGATCATGTGATTATGAAAGAGAAATAGAAGACAAGACATGAAACTAATACTGAATAAAAGTATTTCATCTATTAATATATGATGATGCATCTCTTTTGACAAGACAGATAATTTATGAATATTTGTAGTATTTTGGATATTGAACATGAGATTTTATATTTTATTATTGTCCTTATTTTCAGATTATATTATTATACTAGTGTGATATGTAGGATTCTTATTGGACTGTAAAGCTCACACCCTCCATTTCTCTTTTTCTTCTCATAGTTATAGGATGTTCATGATTGGCATGGTATGAATTTGCGAGTGAGCGGATGCATAGATAGAGTATCTTTGATACATGATAAGAAGATTGAAGGAGTTTAAATTATAATTATACAAGTTTTACTAATTATTATTGAAATTAGACATTATGAATGTTAAGATTATAATGAATTATTTTTGACCTTGCATATTCTTTAGGACTTGCCCTAAAAGTATGCGGCCATCATGTATCCGATCCGAATGTTGGATTCAGAACGTGACAGAATAGTATCAGAGCTTAGATTTAAGATCATTAAGGATTACGAAGTGATATCAAAACTTTATGTATGATCAATAGGATGTGAAAGAATGGTATCAGAGCCTATGTTTAAGATCATTAGGGACTGTGAAGCGATATCAAAACTTTGTGTATGATCAATAGAATGTGACAGAATGGTATAAGAATAATATCAAAGCTTAGATTTAAGATCACTAAAGACTGTGACATAAGCGATATTAAAATTTTTGGATTATAATCAACAGAGTATGATAGATAATATCAGAGCTTAAGATTTTGATCACTAAGGATGTGATTGAATGATATTAGAGTTTAGATTATGATCACTAGAAATATGACTTAAGTGGTATTTCAGCTTAAGATTATAACTATTCAAGATTGTGACTTTAGTGATATTTGAACTGGAGGTTATGATCATTAGGGACATGATAGACATACCAGAAATGATTCAATGTTTGAATTTTGAATCAATAAATACTATGATGAAATTTATGCATAAGTAGTATATGATGTCTATAATAGAATTGATGAGTTATATCTTAGATTTCAATTAGTATGATTGACCTGAGTATGAGAAGTGTTGATCCTGAAAGGAAGTGGAAGGTATTGATATATTATGTTGGGTATGCTCGATGATTTTAGAATGTTAAACTTATATAGGTGAAGATTATGATAATTTTTCTGATTTTGATGTTAATTATCTGAGTATTATAAATTTTAGACTTATCAGAAGGAAGTTGATTAGGATATGGTCTAAGAAGAAATTACATCATATGAGAGAGAAATATTTTTGAGCATTGAATTTATAAGAGGCCATATATGAAACTCAGTTTTAGATGAAAAATATACTTGAATTTTATTATGAGAATATGAGATACACATCTTGATAAAATCTTTGATTATTCAAAATATCATATTTAGATATGATTTTTTTATTTTTTTCAAGTTGCATTGAATTTCAACTCAAAAGATTACTTTTCTAAGTGGATCTAAGTTATTCTAATATTGTTGATAAATTAAATAAGAAAATTAGTTTTGTTAGAGTATGATATATACGTTATAATGAAATCTTTAATAATTCATATTACCATCTTTGGATTAGATTCCTTAATTTTTTTTGTAATCGTTAAAGATAGTAGAGTGTATTAATTATTCAAGTCAAAGTTCGAATTTTTGAACGGATCTAAGATATCTTATTATTGTTAAATTTTGAATGACTTATATAAGTCTTAACATATAAGTGACAAGATTATACCTAGATTTATTAATTGATGTTAAGGATTGTGATGAAGGAAGCTCTACAAAAAAAAAAAAAGAAAGCCAAGTTGATTCTACTTACAAAGATATTGATTTAAGTTCTTCTAGTTTGTTCAAGTTGGAGTTAATTCTTTTACAAAGAAGGTTGGTTTGAAAATTTTCTAAATGATTATAAGATAAATCTAAAGTTAACTCCAATCAATTTTAGATATGTTAGGTTCTTGAGGAGTGATGAAGCTTATGCAATGATTTTAAACATGAAAAGTAGATCAAGATTTAATTGTGATGTGCTATGTCAAGGGATAGTGAAGATAAAGAAACTTAAAGTTTTGCTCTAAATTTTATATAAAATTTGAAGATTGGATCTATTTTTGATTGATCTAACATACAAGGATATTTTTATCTTTTGATAAACCTATATAATTTGATAAATTAAGATCAGAGTGCACAGCAAAAGTATGGTGGTTTAAATTGATTAGAAATATTAATCCTTTAAATCAAAAGATATTATGAATATATTAGTTGTAAATAAGGAAGGATTTTATTGATAATGAAAGGATGCTACAGATTTTGACCTAATCTAATCATAGTCGGATAATTTTTGCTAGTAGATTACTTCATTACAGATAATGCCAAGAAATCCTAGATATCTCAAGTTTATTGTTAATAGCTTGATAGTTCTTTTGTTAGTTCAACCTAAAATGTTTTGACACAGATTTTATTTTTTTCAAAATTTAATGTTGTTAATCGAACGAACGTAGAAGGTTGAGGTTTTTCTAAGATAGAAGTCCAGTTGTTAAAGTTATTGAAAGGTCAAAAGAAAAAAAAGCCTGTAATTATGAGAAGTATTTGATGTTTAGGTTATCTTTAGTTTCTATTAAAGGTAATGATTTAATCAATCAATATAATAGACAAAGAATTTTGGTATTTAAATACTAGGTCAAGATGTTACTGTTTGCTTAAAAAAAAAATTGAGAAACCAGCACGAAGGGAATAAGTTTGAGGTCTCACATAATTTTATTATATCAAAATCTTGTGAAACAAGTACTATGTAAGGCAGACTATTAAAAGTTCGAAGATGACATAATTGATGTTCTTTTAAAGTTATTGATCAAGCAAAGTTAATTTCGAGGATGAATTTTTTTAAGAGAGAGAGAATGTAATAATCCAGATTTAAAAAAAATAAAAAAATAAAATAAAAATTGATCAAAATAATGTGGAAGGGGGGAGGTGAGTCTGAGCAGGACTCATCTTCTTTTTCTTCTCAAATTCATCGGGTGAAATCTGACTTTAGGTTGATTTCTATCACTCACCCAGCTCTTTTTATAACCTCCCACCTCTGTTTGATTCCCTCATCAGAAATTTGAATCCCGAAAGCCATTGGTTCTCTGATTTTCTTCCCGAACGTCAGCCACCACCAATGCTATGACCATCAGCACAAATCATCAGAATCTAGGTAAGAACCCAATATCTTTTGATTAGACCTTTCTCTCCCTCTTTTACACTCCCTAGATCTCGGATTTCGACCGACGAACTGTCGGGATTTGGAAAAAAAATGGCAGTCAGATTGATTTCCCCTGTTTTTTGTTCCATATCATATTCTTGATTTTTTCCACGGGATTTTGCCACTGCCAGTCGTCGGATCTGTCGTCGATCATCGCCGTAGTCTTTCCCTCCGGCCACGAGCATCATTGATAGGGAGGAGGGCCTCCCTTGCTCTGGGAACGAGGGGACAAAGAGTCCCCTGTTCCATAAAGAAAAGAGAGGACGCACAGGTCCTCTGTTTCTCTGAAAGAAGAAAAAAAAAGAGAAAAAGAAGAGAAAGAAGAAAAGAAGAAGAGAAGAAAAAAAGAAGAAAAAGAAAAAAAAGAAAGAGAGAAAAAAGATTTTTCTCTCTCTATTTTCTCTCTCCTCTCTCTAGGATCTTTCTACCTCTCTCTTTCTATCTCTAACTGCATCACGGATCCTAGGACAAACTTGAGATGAAAATAAGATGATTTAAAATCACTTCAAAATTTGTGTAGTAGGTTGGATCCCAGTCTGGTCCTTATTCAAAATTTATAACATCGATCATAGTTAATCCATATTGAGTTATCCTGATATGACCTCTGATAATCTTGATCATGATTGCTCATCTGAAGGATACGAAGATTCTCTCTCCATTTTCTCTCTCTACTTTTTCTCTCTAAAATTTTTTCTCTCTAATTTTTTTTTCTCTTCATGAATTTCTCTCTCTAAGAGTCTTACGGATCAGTGGAGGGTCCAGATATTTAAGTAATCCTGATCTTGGTTGATCCTATGAGAGATCCTAGATTTATGATTTTAGGATCGTTCATCCGTAATTTTTTCATATATAATTTTTATGTTTGATTATGGTCATGTAGAGATGCGACTGTCTACATAAGATGTCGAACGAAATATCTTATTTTTAAAATTTATAAATCAAAGAGTTCGCTGATTCTTATGCTTGAAACAATCACCAGTGGAGGTAAGAATTTCTATACATGATCACCATTATATACTATTTTTATTGTTGGATTTGTATCTTTAGTTTTATATCGTTGGATTCGTGTTGATGTATTATCACATTGAGATACTATGGTTTCTCGTATGATTTTTCAATATACATATATTGTGTGTTAATATGTATGTATGCCAGTGATTGATGATATGATTATATGGATATGACATATCTAATTTGATTATATTGTAAATTAAAATTGATTTGATAAAATCAATATATAATAATTAAATAAAAAAAAATATAGTTTGGACTAGCCTCGTCATATGGAACAGCCACCAGGAGCTTATGCCTAGGACAGCTCGTCAGAAGCTTATGCTTGGGACAGCCTCCATGGGCTTATACATGGATCAACTGGCCAGGGGCTCACGTCTGAGATAGCCCGTCAGGAGCTTATGCTTGGACAGCCCCCTACGGGCTTTTATGCATGGGACAATCGGTCAGGAGCTCATGTCTGGGACAGTCTTGAAAGGATTATGAGTAGAACTTTGATTGGATGGAGATTGAGGTATAGACTTGGTTAGTCCAAAACTACAAAGAAAAAGGTTAAAGATTATATGATTATGAAAGAGAAATAGAAGACAAGATATGAAACTAATGCTGAATAAAAGTGTTTCATCTGTTAATATATGATGATGCATCTCTTTTGACAAGATAGATAATTTATGAATGTTTGCAGTATTCTGAATATTGAACATGAGATTTTATGTTTTATTGCTTATTCTTATTTTCAGATTATATTATTATACTGGTATGATATATGAAATTTTTACTGGACTATAAAGCTCACACCCCTCCATTTCTTTTTTTCTTCTCAGAATTACAAGATGCTCATGATTGGCTATGGTATGGATTTGCGAGTGAGGGATTATAGATAGAGTGTCTTTGATATCTGATAAGAGGATTGAAGGAGTTTAAATTGTAATTATGCAAATTTTATATTATTATTAAAATTAGATATTATGGATGTTAAGATTGTAATGAATTATTTTTAACCTTGCATATTCTTTAGGACTTGCCTTAAAGAGTGTGTAGCCATCACGTATTCGATCCGGATGTTGGGTTCGGAGCGTGACAGCATCACTAAATTGCAATGGCATTGCAGATTCTATGTTGTATTTGCAAGCTATCATGAGTTGTATTGACAATCATATACAGATATTTGTAATGCTCCTTATCCAAATAATTCATATCTTTAACTTCAAAATGAAAATGGCTCTTTAGTTCGTTTATAGCAAACTCAGTAGCTATTTGCTCAGACTCAATCTGTGTACATGTTGTTCGTCTCCATATCCTATTATATTCGAAAAGCTCATCATCAAACTCCTGCCCATGCTCAAAAATAATGTAGATATAGGCCTTGAACAAATGATCATCTTGTAATTCTAAGCCATATCTAGGAGGTATAAGGCCTAATTTTGTAGTAATCTCTTACAGTATTTTTTTGGGATAAATTTTTACCAAATCCATGTTTGTAATTAAAAAATAAACATTAACAATTCATAAAAAAGTAGTAAAATTGTTATAAAAATCTAATTTTTTTTTGCTTAAAGAGAAAAATATATGCATAATATTTTTAACATCACCCAAAAATGGGGATTTTCTACATGGATTTTAAAAATGTTCATGAATTATAAGCACATAAAAAAATTAAAAAATATCCTTTACTTTATAAATGCTGCAATTAGTTAATTTAAAAATATATTTTCACAAAAAAACTCTTTATAAAAAAGAAGGCTAAGAAATGATTCTTCTACAATTATTATGACAAATTTATGTTTGTTAGAAAAAAAATCTTAAGCGAAAGAAATAGAAATTTTATGCCTCATGCAAGGAATTCAATAACAAAAATCTTTAAAAAAAGATGAAAATTTATTTAAAGAGAAAAAATGGAACAATACCGATTCAGTCATAAAAATGCAAGAAATCAAACCATATACATTCCTTTTTTTCTTTAAAATTTGAATAGAAGGAAAAAAAATGGAGGAGAAAAAAATCAAAAATGTAGTTTGTTCATTTATAAAAAAAAATTATAAGTCTATCTATATAGAAATACAAAAAAAAAATTGTGCTAGTTCCCCTTTAAAATTTCTATACCCATTATTAATTTAAAAATTACTTCCCTATACAATTTTTATGAGGATGCACTCATATATTTACCTTTTTTTTTCTATGCGCTGCGAACCAACCCTATGGTGAGTGGCAAAGATGCTCTATACTTTACCGAGAAAATTGGATAAAAAAAGAGAACAAAAAAAAAAAATTTCAACCAAAATTATTTTTTAAGGTTCAATTTTCACATAAAAAAAGTATGCACTTATCTGTTGGATGTATGCCCTAGAAATTCAATTGTTGGCTGACACATTGTAATTCCAGACTTGTATTTGTATTTGTAAAATTTTATTAGAAATAAAAAGCCTTTTATTAATAATAAATTTTTTCAAATACAAATACAAGTCTGAAAATTATAATGTATTAGCCAACAATTGACTTTCTAAGATACACATCTAACAAACTCCCACTTGACCTAAAGCTAATGGGCCATAAACCTAAGATCTATTTTTTCAAGGTGAGCTTCGATTTTTTGTTGGTTGAGAGGTTCGTCAGTGGATCCACCACATTCTATATGGAGTCGACTCTCTGCACCTCGACAACTTCTGCTCGAGGTAGTCGCGTATGATGTGGAGCCATCGCTATATGTGTTTGAATTTTTTTGAGACTTGGGCTCCTTAGCAAGGGCTATGGTGCCGTTGTTGTCACAGTGCAGTGCAATTACATCGAATGGCATCATGCTCAGCTCCGCAACAAACTTCTTGAACCAGTAAGCTTCTTTAGCAGTTTCAGAAGCGACGATGTACTTAACTTCCATGGTCGAATCTGCAATAACCAACTGCTTGAAACTCTTTCAGCTAATCATCGATCCTCCATTATACAAAAAAATATATTCGATATAGACTTTTTATCATCGACATCATACATGAAGTCTGAATTAGTGTACCCTTCAACTTTCAGTCCACCAAAGATCAAGAACAAATCTTTAGTCCTTCTCAAGTACTTAAGGATGTTCTTCACAGCTATCCAGTACTCCTCAACTGGATTCGATTGATACCTGCTCGTAACACTCACAGCAAAAGCTATATCAGGTCGAGTACACAGCATGATATATATGAGGCTCCCTATTGCGAAGCATAAGAGATCTTGCTCATATGTTGGATCTCCTTAGATATGTCGGGACACATCTTCTTGGATAGGTAAATACTATATCTAAGGGGCAAAAGACTCCTTTCAGAATTTTCCATGCTGAATCTCTTCAGCACCTCCTCTATGTACATTCGCTATGAGAGTCCAATCATTCTCTTAGATCTATCCCTATAGACCTTAATACCAAGAACGTAGAAAGCTTCTCCTAGGTCTTTCGTTGAGAACTTTTTAGACAACCATACTTTGACCGACAACCGTATGGGAATATCATTTCCAATCAAAAAGATATCATCCATGTACAATACGAGGAATGTGATAGCACTCTTACTGATCTTTTTATACACACGAGACTCTTCTTCATTTCTGATGAAATCAAATGATTTGATCACATTGTTAAAGTGAGTATTCGAGCTCTGAGATGCTTGCTTAAGTCCGTATATGGATCTTTGCAGCTTGTAGACTTTGTGATCACTATCACTGAATATGAAATTCAAAAACTGCTCCATATAGATATTTTCATCAAGATATCTATTCAAAAAATAGTTTTCACGTCCATCTGTCCAATTTCATAATCATAATATGCTGCAACCGCAAGTAGAGTACGGATGAATTTCAGTATGGCTATCGATGAAAAAAAATTTTGATAGTCAATACCTTCGCATTGACTATACCCTTTCACCACCAGTCTTGCTTTATAGGTCTCTACCTTGTCACTTGACCCAATCTTCTTTTTATAAATCTATTTACATCCAACAAGTACAATACCTTTAGGTGGATCTATTAAAGTCCAAACCTGATTAGAATGCATAGAATCAATTTATGACTATATTGCTTCTTTTTATTTCTCGAAGTCTACATCCAATATTGCTTCATCGTAGATTCTGAGATCATTCCTATTGTCCCTATCTCTCACAAGGAATGCTTTCTCTAAATTCTCTGTAAAAATACCTAAGTATCTTTTAAGAGGATGGGAGACCCTACTTGATCTACGAGGTGAAGGAGATATCACATCAACTAGCTCACTAATAGGTTTAGGCTCTTGGACTCGCTACTCTTTGGAGGTATTCTTGTCGAGCTCAATTTTTCTCCCACTGTCTCCATCTTGGATAAACTTTTTTTCAAGAAGATGGTATGGCAGCTCACAATTGCATTGTGATCCTCTAGAAGATAGCAATAATATTGCATGGATTTTTTGGGATATCCTATAAAATGAGCCCTAAGTGATCTAGCCTTTAACTTATCTGTCTGCTGTCATTTGACATAGGCTGGACATCCTCAAATCCTGAGAAAACTCAGGCTCGACTTCTTATCATGTCATAACTCATATAGTGTAGTAGGAACAGATTTAGAGAAAATTCTATTTAATAGATGAACTGCAGAAAGCAATGCATATCCCCAGAGATAGATAGGAAGATTCGTGAAGCTTATCATGGATCGGACCATATCTAATAGGGTCCTATTTTTTCTTTCAGATACCATATTGAGCTGAAACATCCCAGGAGTTGTCTACTGTGAGACTATGCTGTTATCTTTGAGATAGGCTCAGAATTTCTTACTAAGATATTTTCTTCATCGATATGATCAAAGAGTCTTTATGGATTTTTCGATCTGCTTCTCTACTTCACATTTGAATTTCTTAAACTTTTAGTTGTCCACTGTGAGATTATGCTGTTATCTTTGAGATAGGCCCAGAATTTTTCACTGAGATATTTTCTTCTCGATCTGATCGAAGAGTCTTTATAGATTTTTCGGTCTGCTTCTCTACTTCACATCTGAATTTTTTAAACTTTTCAAAGGACTCAAATTTATGGTACATCAAATATACAAATCCATACTATGAGAAATCATCAGTCAAGATTATAAAGTAGATATAACCATCCTTGGCTTGTACATCAAATGGACCACACTCATCAGTGTGCATCAGGACTAATATCTCAGTGGCCCTTTTCCTGTGTCCTACAAAGGGAAGCTTAGCTATTTTTTTTGAAGATACGACTCACAAACTGGATAAGCCTAGAAAGTCAATGATCCAAGGAGACCATCTTTCTTCAATTTGTTAAGTCTGTCCTCTCCAATATGACCTAACCTAAGGTGTTAAAGATACTTTTAGCTAAACCTATCTCGAAGTCGCTTAGATCCTATGACGTTCACTAATTGCTCGTTAACATGAACATTCAGATCTGTATGCAAATGATAAAGTCCATCAATCAAGAAAGTACGTGCAATAATTTTATTTTTAAAATAAACTGTATACATATCTTTATTGAAATAAAAATTAAAATTATCCTGTGCTAGCACAGATATGAAAATTAAATTTCTACTGACTATAGGTACATAATAACAATCCTTTAATAACAATCTAAATCCTAACGGTAGTTACAGAGGTTAGGTTCCGATGGCCACAGCAGCAATCCTTGCTCTATTGTCGATCCGAAGAGTGATCTCATTTTTTTTCAGTCCTCTAACTTCTTCAAAATTCTGCATAGAAATACATAAATGAGCACTTGAACCAGAATCAAGAACCCAACTAGAAGATGAGAAAACCATCAGATTAGATTTTATATCGAACAACTCAGACATATCTTTAGAAGGCACGTCCGTCTTCCTATTCTTCACTGTCGTCAGGTATGCTAGATAGTTTCTTCTCCAGTGGCCTTCGACATTGTAGTGAAAATATTTTTCTTGTCTTTGGCCTTCTTTGGAATGTCCTTCTTGGACTTGACCTCGATCTTTTTCTTCTTCATGGGCTTCTTTCCTTTCTTCTTCTAAGTAGACTTTCTCTTGGAGGAAGCCCGCTCCACGGTCAGAATCGTACCTCTTGAACCCTTCAAGATGCCCTCTGCTGTCACCAACATGTTCAGCAATTCGGACAGAGTGCTATCAATCTTATTCATATGATAGTTCATAATGAACTATCCGTATGAATCAGGAAGGGACTGGAGGATCAAATCTACTTGCAGTCCCTTATCCATGTCCATTTCGACCTTCCTAAGCTCCTCAATATCCTTGATCATTGTCAAACAATAATCATTGACAGACTACCCATCATGCATCTTCACTCTGAAGAGTCTCCGAGAGATCTCAAAACAAGTCATGCGACTCTACTCTCCGTACAACTCTTGTAGGTGGGCAAACATATCACAGACAGTCCTAATATCTTCGTGCTGATGTTGAAGATCATTGGACATTGATGCTAAGATGTAGCACTTTGCCTTATTATTCTCATCCATCCACTTCTCAAGTGTGGCTCGTTGATCAGTGGATGGATGGATTGGTAGCACAGGTGCCTCCTGGTCAAGGATATGAGTCAATTTTTCAAAAGTGAGAATGATTCTCAGAGTCCGAAGCTAGTCCTTATAGTTAGTGTCGGTCAACCTATTGGTGTCTAAGATTTAGACTAATGGATTTGAGCTCAACATGGTATCTGCAGAGAATACAGTTTCAAGTTAGATAATTTATACTTATAATTGTTTGTTCTAAAAACTTTAAAAATAAACAAAGGCTCATACTGTTTCTACTACAGTCCTCAGGTGGAGAAATAGAAGCCTATACACGATCAGTTTCAAGTAGGTACTGCGCTTCTATTGATTCATGTGTACCTCACCTCACAATTATTGATAATACACATCAATGAGTAGACAACTTTTTATCCATTGTTTCACTAAGCAAGATGTAATGGATTTGATTTCTAAGTCTTGTGGCCTCATCTAATAGTTATTGGCATATTTTTTAGTTAAGTCAGACCCATCGTTCACCAGCGGATGCAGAGCCATCATTGAAACTCTCACCTAATAGTTATTGAATCCAACCCCATCTCCACCCCAGGGCATCAATGCCAATAGAGTGATTGTGCCTCTCTGATGCAATCGAATCATTGTGAACAGTCGAGAACGATCAACGTCAAAAAAGGACCCGCATCTCTACAATGATGGAAGATCGCTAGACTTAGTATTCAATTGAGAAGATTTAATTTAGATCTTTTTTACTTAGTCAATATATAAAATGTAATGACTAAACTGATTCAGATCAGTCCATCTCATATTTGACCCACCTAGTCGGTATGGATGAACATGAATTACTAATCAACCAAACTTAATCTATAATCTACCAAATGGTCATGTAAGTGAGATCGATGGGAGAATTTCCAATACTTGCCTTGGACACCCTTTCGGATCAGGTAAGCATTGTCCAATTAAAAATCACCAATTGGTCGGTTGGCCTACCAACTTACCTTAGACACCAATTCGTCTATTAGAATCAAATAGATTGACCTAGTTATTCAGGCTCGAACCATGGAGCCAAGTTGGTCTTGAGATAACCAACTTACATCAAATGTGAATCGATTGACCAACTATAACTAATCTCATCAATATTTGATTGGGTTCGATCAACTACTCAAAATTGAAAAAGGATTCTAGCCTGATCTAATCATGGACCATGTTATAGTTTAGTCTCTAGACCTAATTGGTTCAACCCATGCCCAAACCCATATTTTATGCAATTGAGATTTAGATCTTCAATTCATAATTTTAGATCTTTAATTTCAAGTCTTAATTCATAATTAAGTATGCTATGAACATGGCTTTAGTTTAGATTAGTTTAGATGTCAAAACACTTTTTGAATCTAAGCCAATTTTAATTATATCTTACATAATTTTTCTATCTTCAAATTGGGATCTTTTGAATTTTGCTTGTAACAAACCTAGGATTTCAAATCTAAAATTTTGCATGAAATTAAGTTTTAGATCGAGAGTACAAAAATTATATATCATATATATCTTTTTCTTGATCTAAAATGAAGCATAACATATATCAAATATATGCATAGAGGATCAAGACCTAAAACATGCATCATATGCAAAACATAATCAGATCCAAAATAATGATTAAAATCTTTAAATTTTTTTTCAAAAACTCTATTCACATCGTACTAGGACAATCTTTCAATATAGAGGATAAACCCTATATCATGACAACCTTGTAACAGTCCGATGTAAATTTTTAATCATTCTAATTTTAGATCTAATCATAAGATTAACATCTAATTTTAGATCTAAAAGATTAATTTTAGATTTTAAAAATATTTTTTAAAAATAATCAATCTCGTACTAGGACAATCTTCACAATATAGGATGCAACACCCTATACTAGGACAACCAAATTTCAGCACAAGATCGATTAAAACATCTACTTTTTAGATCTTAAATCAGAAAAAAAAAAGATTTATGCATGTCAAAAGAACCGGTGGCTCTAATTTGTAAGTCTCGAGTCTGTAGTATAGAGACATTAGGGTGAGAGTGCAGGTGATTATTAGAGAATAACTTATACTGAGTGTGACCATCATGAGAAATCACTTGGATGTCTACTCACTTATTAATGGTTGTCTCGATTCTGCAGTAGTATGAGTGGTTCTTTGATCTACGGTGCATCGATTATTCACAGCGAGGCTACTGTAGTTTGACTGCATATTTTCTTAGTCCCTAACCATTCGAATTCTTGATGTGTATGTTGGATATAGTAGGTTCAGATTTACTATTTGAGTAGGATGCATTTAGATGAGATCTATCGATCTGATAGATGAGGAGTAGTCTTATGTGAGTCGTAAGACTGAGTTCAGAAAATCTCTGGTTAGAGCGTGTATGAGTACTGAAAAAGAATTTTAGATGATTCACAGAGAAACTCGAGTTGAACCAATCTGGCATATAACTGATGATGGAGTTCGGTGAGCTTTCTCCTTGACCTCCGTCAAGTCAAAACTCTTGATAGAAGAACTGAATCATATGTTAACTACACCTAGAGGTTCATAACTTTATTCTACTGGATTGCCACTACATACTGCTAAGTATCACTGATGATTATGGGACTCATTGAGAGTTCTCTTGATGATCGATGATCTCGAAGGATAGAGTTGAAATTATTTCAATCTATCAAAAAGAGTTTCGATGATATTATGATAGACATCATAGTATATCTTACTAGCAGATAGAATAGAGCTTATAGGATCACACACAATAGATGTTCTGATCGAATCAGATGATTGATCAATGATTATAAATTGTTGAAGGGCTTAATCATCAATTTGATTGATGATAAAATTTATATAAATATTATAAGAGGATTAATTAGTAATTTGATTACTAATTAGCTCAATTTGATTGAGCATTGAGAACTAAATCAAGTCTAATTGAATCGGATTCAGTTCGATTTGAATTTTGTTAGGTTTGATTGAATTATGAGATGACTCAATTAGGTTCCTGATTTGTTCGAAACTTGGGTTCAATCAAAACTTGATTTGATTAGAATTTAATTCATCCAATTTGGGATCTAATTAGATTAGGTTTTATATGTCAATTTGGCTCTAACCAAATCTGATTCGGTTTGGACCAAATTGAACCAAATTGGGCTAAACCTAGAATCTAGCACCTAGACCCAAACCCACTCGCCCCATGCCCATGCCAATCTGATTTTGGTGTGTAGTTTTTGAATGTCAAAAAAGGTTTGGTGTGTAGTTCAATCTTTACCCTTTTAGGATATGGATAAACTCTGCTTGAAATTGAATTCAAATCTGATTTGAATTCAAAGTTCAAACAGGTTGTTATCGGTTGGTTTTCTATCCTCATCCAAACCTATCTCTCACCATCTATTTAATGATTTCCTTCTTGGCTGCCATTTTTTGATTGAATAATCTGAGTTTGGCCAACCAAGTGAGAGGGAGAGGAAGTGGGGCATGTGATTTTGTAAGCCCTTGAGGCATGGGATTAACCTAGAAAGTCTAGGGTTTCAGGGTTGTGAGAATAGTTCTCTAATCTGCTTCCTCTGTTTCCTTCTAGTTTGTCTCTTAGATTGTCTAGGAGAAGGAGCCCAAATCAAGCATCAAGAGGGATCTCTACAAGGAGCTAGCACTCTGGAGAGATCGTTGACCTCTGATTCGAGAAGTCCTCGTGTGGATACCTGTGGAGGCTGGGCATGTGCGCGGCTAAGGAACCAGTTTCAACTCTACGGATCATCAGCAGCAGTAAATTATGAGCCGTGCAAAGGTGATGAGATATGATCTCATTGATAATGTAGATATGATCTACTCTTTCTTAAATCAATTTTATATATGTCATAGATCCAGAGCTTCGGATAGTTTTTAGATATGATCTAATGCATGTGGGTTAAAAGAGTTTTAACCTTATATCGCTTTCGTTGCGATTTCGAAAAGTTTTGAAATCTATACATACTTTCTATCCGGATTTCTAACAATATCAACATAAGAAACCAAATTTAACAATTTCTACACATATAATCCCCATATTTTTTTCTATGCGACTGAGTAGCACAAAAACTCTATGCATACATCCTCATCATCAACCATAAACTATATATATAGTATATGGGATCCGAATCCATACTTTTTCTATGCGCTTAGGGTTAATTTTTAAACTACCCATTTTCTCATTTCTTCTCGCTCACCCCACACCGCCACCGGCTCCTCCCCCCACCCCATCACCGGCTCCTTACCCGGCCCAGTCACCTCCCTCCACCTAGCCGGATTCTATTCCACCACCTCCTCCCTCTTTTCTCCATCGGATCCTCCCATGCGCCCCCTTTTCTTCCTTATCCCCATACCAAATCCCTTCCTCCATTTTTCTACACCACTACCACACTTCCTCTGCAGCCACCACCGAGGGAGATTAGAGAGAGGAAGGCGAAGGCAGAGACCGACGAGAGGCTGCAGCCAAGAGAGCGGGAAGCAGGTGGGCATCGATGAGGCCTTGGGTTGATGTCGAAGTTCATCGCATCTCTTTCCTCTCCAAAGATATGTTCTGACCAAATAGAGAAGCCAAGATGATGGTTTTCGTTGGCTTTTCATGTTTTCCCCTATTTTTCCTCTTTCTTTCCTATCCTCAAGAGTCCAAACTGGATAGGAGGCTTGGAGCAGCCGAATAGGGAAGCCAAAACGATGGCTGAGGTTTTGTGTTCCTTTTTTTCATATTTTTCTTCTATTTGTTCGCTATTTTTTTCCATCCTCAAGCCTCCTAACCGGGTGGCAAACTTGGAGCGGCCGAATAGAAAAGCCAAGATGATGGCTGGGGTTCTGTGTTGCGTATTTCTTTTTTTTCCATCTTCCATCTTCCCTTTTTCTTTTTTTCTGGGGTTTTGTGTTCTGATGACGATGTGGAGGAAGGCAATGGAGTCCCATCGGCTGAGAGGCTTGGAGCGGCCGAACAGGCAACGGAGTCTCTTGGCCTTTTTTTGGTCACCGTGCTTTCCATTGTTGGTTACATGGCTTGGGAGGATGACTGACACGCCACTGGACCAGATCTGTTGGTTTGTTTTCTGTTTGCTCTTTTCCCATTTCAAGACGATACATCGGAGCATGCCATCCCCGAGACCTATACTCTCATCTCCAATCGAGCCTATTTAAGGTACAAATCCTCTCCACTATCAATTATTTCTGAATTTCTTCATATTTAGTTACTTATTATTTTTCTTTAATCTACTTCTTCCTGTATTTTTCTCTTCTTCTCCACGATTTATTTTCATTTTTTTTTCCGTCATCTTCTCCAATCCCACCTTTTCTGCAGCCCTATCCCCAACCCCAACTCTAACTCAAGTTCTAATCGTAACCCAATCCCTAACCCTAATGCTAACCTAAGTTATAACCCTAACCCCAATCCCAACCCCAACCCTAAGACTAACCGGACCCTAAACCCTAACCAAAACCCTAACCCTGACCGTAACTGAAGCCCTAACCCTTAACCCTAACCCCCACACCCAAACCAAGTACAAACTTTATCCAAACCCAGTTCTAATCCAAACCCTCGACCTAACCCCGTTTCCTAACCCTAAACCTGACAGCTGACCCAAACCGAATCATGACTCCAATCGGACCAACCCGAGTTCAATAACCTGTTAACCTAATCGGATCTAGTAATAGCAGATCTGTAAATCCATTACTTGATCATCCACACCCCGATTACTGCACTCGTTAATTGATAATTTGATCCATTTTCTCAATAACCTGGTCCATTTTCCCTATCTTTTTTGTTCATGGATCCCTCACTTTTTTTTCCATCTGTTCTTTCTATTAACCGATCCCTCTATTCATTGGAAGGCACAATGTGGAAGGCTATCAAACAATGGTAGCAACCCTGTGTCCCTTCATTCCCTCATATGATGTTAGCAAAATAAAAGAGTTGGATGGCTGCTGAAACCAATGCAGCAACTCTCTACTTCTGATGAGAAACAAAATTCTATTTGTTTCTCATATAATGAATAAAAAAATAAAATGCAAAGACTGTGGGATTCCTATCAGCAACTTTATACAAACTGATGAGGGAATAAAAATTTTTAAACTACGAACAAACAAATAAAATAATTAAAAAAAAAATTAGCACTCATCTTTCCTCGATTCCTTGCCTATGGAATACTCAGAACCACCCTTTTCAATTCTTTCTATCATCAAAAAAACCAACCGAATACAAAAAAAAAAACAATTAGAAAAAATAAAAAAAAAAAAATGAGGAAAGATACTATCAAACTCACCTTTCTTCTTCAGTTGTCCTAACACCCAAACCTTTCTGTCTTTGAATCATCATCTGAAATTTCCCACGTATATATAGCATGATCCAATAAAAGATGTGATGAGACAGTCCATTGTGTTCTCGTATACAAACTTTTTCTCTTTATTTAAAACCTCTAAAACTTCTTTTCTCTATCTCTCCATCCCCTAATTAAAGAGTAAGGAATGCCTGTGTTATGTCCCTTTGAATTCGACATGCCTTCATTTTTTCTTCTTATATTTTCCCTCACTGGTAAGCTACGGACTCTTATATGGATGGTGATTTGGCTGAACCTGCTGGATGTAAAGAATGTCATTCTTTGTAAGCACGTGGATGTTATATTTTCGCTAGAAAAA
Organism: Elaeis guineensis; assembly: GCF_000442705.2. Lineage (NCBI taxonomy): Eukaryota > Viridiplantae > Streptophyta > Magnoliopsida > Arecales > Arecaceae > Elaeis > Elaeis guineensis. The sequence goes on along the minus strand of NC_025996.2, from coordinate 632,611 downwards.
AACACGTGCTCATGTCCTCTCCGTCCTGTGGCATGGGCATGTCCATCATCCTCTCTCGTAAGTTTTTTCTTTGACTCTGTGTTCTTGTATTTTTTTTAGAGAGGCTCATTGCATGTCGATATGTATCCCATTCTTTATCCGCGTGATTTTTTTTCCCACTTTTCTCTTGATGGCAAAGGGGTCTGTGCGCATTTTTTTTTTTTAAACAGATGACGGAAGGGGAGGTTCAGGGCACAGAATGTTGACACATGTTTTTTTAAAAAAAGTGACACATGACGTCCGAGAAGTTCCGAACACTTCTTTATGTATTGTATAGATTTTTTTTTCTCTTTTTTTTTATTTTTTTAATCTATTCTGCAACAATAGATATCTCTGATGTTGACAAGATGGTTTAACCTTATCGGTGATTGCTATTCATCTTCTATTTTACTTTCTTTTTTCTCTATTATACTGGGGGTTCATGCATTTTCACTCCTTGGCCACCAAGATAACGGTGACAATGCAAATCCATTCGCTCCCCGTTCGTTTAAAGAACGGACTAAATTTCTTACCCAGTTCGGGTTATCGGGCTGAAAAGTTGGATTCAGGTCCAGTTAAATGCGCCGGGCTCTGATGGGCCAGGCGGGCTGCTTAGTGTTCAGTAGGTTATGCACAACTCCTCATCTCTAAATTTTCCAAGCTAACATTAAAATTGAAAATAATAATAATAATACAGCAACGGCAGCAGCCAGGGCCGAGAAGCACCCCGCCCACAGACATTGAGAATAGCACCACGGTGTGTTGTTGAAAAAGAACGAACGAGAAAAAAAAAAAAAACAGAAAAGGTAGACGGAAACAGCGTCCCGCGTGCCTTCGGGCGGAAGAGGAGAGCTCTGAACGGCCGGGTTTGCCAGAAGAAGGAAAACATGATGATGACGAGCAGCGCTTCTTCTTCTTCTTCCTCCTCCCCAGCCGGAGTGAGTAAGCGATCTCTTTCCTCTTCAACCCCCCTCCTCCTCCTCCTCCTCCTCCTCTTTCTTCGGACACGGACATGATTAGGGTTTACGGAGATCTTTCATTCCGGATTCGGATCTGGATCTGGATCTGGATCTTGATCGATTTCTTGTCCTTCAAATTGTCTCTTTTTTCTTTTTTGCTCCCATAAACCAAAATTATGATCTTGTTGTTTACTTCTCCGTCTTCTTCTGGTGTCTTTCACCCAATTTGATGTCTTTCCTGTCCGTCGATCTCCTGTAATTTCGCATTGCATCTGAAAAACCGTCTTGTGTTTACTCTGACTGTGATCGTTGGTAGCAATGCGTGTGAGCTTGTGGGTTACGATGGATTAGGAACGTGTAGAAACTCAAATCCGTGTACTAATCTGTTGTGGTATATGAGAATTCTTGGGAATTGACGGCGTGTTGGCCTTTCAGATTTTTGTTCCTGTGTCTATGATGGTCGGTTGCGGTCAGATGTGCCTAATATTAAAACGGGAAGATGTATTTTAGCTTATATGTTCAAACACGAACCTTGACAATTTTGATTCTTAAGCGATGCACTTCTTGTAGCATTACCAGAAGCTATCCTCATGGATATGTTACTTCTATTGCATTATTATCGTTTCCGAAGTGCATTTTGGGATCATGCTTGGCTTTTCGTGGAAGACTACACGCATATGGGAGCAGCTGCATGATTGGCTGTGCACCCTGTGAATGGCCTCTGTGTGGCCAGATACAAGATCTCATGCAAGTATAGGTAGCTCATTTTGCATAACTGTAGGCGTTGTTGCATCTTTTTTTTTTTTTGGTTCGTATTCTGACTCTCACCGGAAAACTCATTTACTATTTTTTGCCTTTTCTAATAGAAATTTTTGACTTTTGTTACAAACGATTTGAAGTCCAGTGGCCTACTAAGGATGTTTCCTTCTACAAAAAAGGGGAATAGGATCCAATTCGCAACAAGATGTCAAATGTCCCTTACAAAGTTGAACTAGTAAAGAGCAAGAGATCAATAGTTCTATAACTATGAAATCATCAATCATAATTGAGGGAAAAGATGACAGGGTTAGCCTATGGAGAAACATGTCTTGTAGGTCACTTGTTTCATAGTATTCTAGTGCTTTATTATCAATGTTGGCTGCAGAACTGGTTCAGGCTGGTGTGGTATTGATTGGTATACTAGCCAATTGCTTTCAATCGGATTTGAGTGTAAAGAACAAATCATAAATTATGGAAAACTATTAAAAAAACTAGAAATCGAGAGTTTTGGAAACAATAAAAAGTTATGAACGTGGAAAAGCAATAAACTTTTGGTGAAAAATCTCTCACTATTGAAGTTTTCTTGACAAGAACCCTAGTAGCTAGTGATCCTAGCATTGCGAACTGGGCAATATCTACGACTATGTGCTTGTCATGCTTATGCATGCATGTGACATCACTCTTTCAGAATTCTTTAACAAATCTGATAGATGACAATCCACCAATTTAAGCAATGGACCTTTTGCATCCTTCATGAGCTGTTTCTAGACTAGAAGAGCTCTAATATATTTTGAACTCATCTTTGGACCACAGTTTCATGAAGAATCTGCTTGTTTCAATTTAAATTACAAGTAGTAGTGGAAGTGAGTTCCTTGGAAATTAGTTCATTGGAATTGAGGTCCATCTACAAGCATGTGGCATAATGGAGGCCATTTGTCATATGAATTTCTTGATTACACTTTAATCATTTGATTTACAGTTTTTTAATTGGATTAAAGAGGTTCCATGAAGTGAGATGGAAAGAGGGATTGCTCATATAATGTAAGGAGTGACTTCAAATCATTTTAGGAGGCCACTTCTTGGAAGCTGCTGGTAGTTATGCAAGTGAGATTCATAGACTTCAAGATTTTACTGGTTAACCAGACTTCTGTAAGTTGATTATTTTCTTGAGTTGCACCACTCTAAAGTCTAACCCATAAGTTTTAGTATGACCTATAAGCTTGATCGCAAAGTTGTTGGTGCAGTTCTGCATATATAAATCCATCTTTTTCTGTTCTTTTTTTTTTTGAACCTTTTTTTTTTTGGTTTATGGGAACCTTTGGATCTCTCTAACCAATCTGCTTTTAAGTCTGAACCAATATACCTCCGCAATCAGTGGCTTTTTTACTTGGAAGTATGTGACAACGGAGAAGTAGTTATTGTGTGTTGTTAGTTTACAATAAAGTGTTTCTTGAGTAAATTGTTAGGTTCAAGAAACATTGTGATGATTAATATTCTTTTAGTACTTAAATTATTACTAGCGAGTGAAGTGCAGAATTTTGTGGCCATGTTAGACTAGCCATTTTAGAAGTTAGCTGTTGCTACTATAGTATCCTCTCCATTGATCATGATGATCTAAAGAATTTGTTGTTGATTCTTTGTATCTGCATTGTTAGTTTATATTTCATTTTGAAGTTAGCTGTTGCTACTATAGTATCCTGTCCTTTGATCATGATGTTCTAAAGAGTTTTTGGTTAAGCTTTTGCATCCAGTATTGTTAATTTATGTTTTAAGTTAAGATGTGCGCACCCATGGATACACGTTGCTTACATTTTCCAATTTGTACAATGGAGTCATCTTTCATCATTGAAATCTTTTTGTGGTTTTTGGATGTGTAATACACTTGTGATTTTGTGATATCAACTCAGGTCTGCTGTGGTTTTCATGCAGGGCAGCAGCTTTTTCACAGGATTTACCCAGTTGTGCAAAGGCCTTGCTGTGATTCTTGTTGGGGGATATGTCTTACTGCAAGTCTTCCTTCAGCTGTCACCTATGTTGCACTTATTCCCGCAAGGTAACTGTTGAAATTTCACTGTCAGAGGTACTTGCGCATTTTGTTTTGTGTAACTCTTAGCACTTGTTGTGAGGGGCTTTGCTTGTTTTAATTGTATTAAACTTTTGCCATATCATGAGTCTATTGCATTATAATCTTGCAATTTTATGATACTGAGTTTTGTAGTATTGAAGATTAGATATGTGCTCAATGATTGCAGAGGACTCTTTCTGAGCAGGGTTATGGGTGATTAGAGCAAGGTTTTACATCCCAGCAGGATGGGGGGCTTCTGGCCGTCCCGTCCATTCTGTGAAAAAAGGAGACTGGGACAGGGTTGGAACTCTGAAATCCATCAACACAGAGAGAGAAGAAGAAAAAGGAAAGAAAAGAAGGAAAGATAAGAAAAGAAAAAAGTGAAAGGAAAGAAAAAGAAGAAAAATGAAAGAAAGAAAGGAAAAGCGAAGAAAACGAAAGGAAGGAAAAAGAAAAAGAAAAAAGAAAGGGATAAGGAAAGAAAGAAAAAGGAAAGAAAAGAAAAGAAAGTAGAAGAAAAAGAAATTAGGGGAGAGAGATGGAGGATATCTATCGGGTTGCATGATCAGGACTGTTGCTGGGACAGGATGGGACAGTGGGGCGTCCCATTCCATGGAAAATCAGAACATCTCGTCCCATAGGATTTAAAACCTTGGATTAGAGCATCATTAATCCACCATCACCATAAGATGTAATGATTATGCTGAGACAAATGTAACACCATCTTTATCAAACTTAGTTATTGGCCCCTTTGAATTCGGCCACAAATTGTTAATCAGCCAGCCAATGCTGGAACTGCTAAAATCAAACTGGAGCCACACATACACCTGTCAAGAATATGTAACTTCCATATATACCGCTCTGGAATCTGAAAACTATGCACCCCTCCCACCCCCGCAAGAGAGGGTGGGGGGGTGGGGGGTTGAGGTGAGATGGACAACATTCTCTGAATGAGAATTTATATCACATATTATCTACCATTTGGTCCCTTCAAGGATTTTAGCACATATACTCTGTAAAAGTGCTTGATTATTTAATTCACATGTCAAAGGTGGAAAGGACATGTAAATTTTAAGTACAAAATTTTGGATAATGCCTTAAAATTTCAAATAGGATCATATATAATTGGGACAGATTTTGACGTGGATGTGGATTGCAACACATTCAACAGCCTAAATTTGCTGACTTCATGCTTCTTAGTTGTAGACCTTGAATTGGAATCACTATGGTTAAAATTTGTTTGGAGTCCAATGACGACCAATCAAGGATGTGTTGCAGTATCGTTAAATCCCAATTTAGGAATAAAAGGAGTCCAATTAAGTCAGTAATGAGGTTGATTACTGATCACATTGGTGTAGAATGAGCAGTGATACTGCAGACCTGTAGGTTGTTAGGAGTCAATAAGTATCTGTAGCCTGCATTGGAAATTTTATGAGGGATTTGTTTCTGTTTTTAGAGAGAATCCTGGAAGGATTCAAACTAAATAACTTATGGTCAAGCTTGGGAATCTTTATAGAGGGTTAAGCCAAAAACTGTGTTTTTCTGGTGAAAGAAATCAAAGGTTTACGGCCAAGTTTGACCTTCTCCCCCCTCCTCCCTCTCCTTTCAGTTATCTTCAACTATTATCTTTCTTTTTGTGCACTATTTAAAAGGTGGTTGATGTGGGCATATATGCGGAGGTGGTTCCCGAAGTGCACTGCACAAGCTATATGCTGTGTCTTGATTCGTTGGGCTGCATAGCCACATATGCCTGGGTGGGCGCTTATGCTCCTGCATACATTAAGTACTAGTGTTCTGCCACTTTTATTTATGAACTATGTAATTAAAACTTTACTTTGTTGTGGACCCATTTTTTGTCTTTTTCTTATGAAGTATGTACTTCAAAGTTTAGACTTTGTTATCGACTTCTAACAATGCTTTTGTTGCAACCTATAGTTTACTCTTCATTGCAACTTTGAACATGGACTATGCTTCATAGGATTATATGGTCATTTTATTAGGTTAACATTTCATGTTATGTTAGAACTTAGGTTATACACTCAAAAAGTCTTATGAATTTATTTGATTTATTTTATTCTTAACCATTTATATTTTTGTGTATTTTGTTGATTTTTAAATATTTAGAAAAACATGATCTGCATATGTGACCATATATTTGCCTGCATACTGCATAGACGCTATGCAGTGACCTGACGGTACTTGTATCACTTTTGCTTTTTTAAAACATCATTTTTTCTGCTTGTAGATCCATCCAATTATGTTTTCTGCATCTTGCATCAAATTTATTCCTGGTTTCTTTATAGTGACTTGAAATACTATTGCAAGTCAACTATTGATGCCCTCCAATCATCCTGTCAACCAAGTTTATTTGCATATGACTTATAATTCTCATAGAAACCTTAAAAAAAAAAAGACTCTTGTGATCTTCATATTTGTCAATAAAAACCCATTATGACTTCTTCTTTTTTTTTTTTTTTTTTTTTTTTTTTTGTAATACGACAGCACTTCTTGCTCTGAACCCTAGTTTTCCTGCTCCTGTAGGTTCACGTACAAATATGTAGGCCATCCCAATTAGTCCTACATCAGACTTGCCATGGGACAAGCTAAAGTAATTTCGCTTCTATCCAGACTATGGTAGAGTGTTAGAAATGAAAACAAAACGATGGGAATGCATAAAATGTAGATTGTGAAATTTTGGTGGGGCATATTGTATGCTTGGGTGGACTAGGAAATTAATCCTCTCAAATTCAAAATCAATGGGAAACCATCCACATTGAAGATCCAAACTATTAAACATGGTTTATGTTATAAAGAGGGCCTAGAAACCAAATTCATGTGTTCTGATGGTCTCCAACCAATCATCAAGTAGGTGTCCAAAGATGGTTTCAATTAACATGGTACTATGTTTTACTACGATTTAATCATCAAATGCTGATGAATTTAAATCTACTGACTTGATGCATAGGGTAGAGACCACTTAAATATATGTATTTTAGTTTTTGGGCATTTTTTTAGTGCAGTGTGGATCTTGAATTTGGATGGCCTACCGTTGATTTTGATGATGACTATGCTGATTTCCCGGTCCACTGAGCACACAAGATCATCCCGCCCCCCCTCCCTCCTCTCTCTCCCTCTGTGGTGTGTGTACATACATGCATACATCTCTCTCTCTCTCTCTCTCTCTCTCTATTTATATATATATATATATATATATATATATATATATATGTATGTATGTATGTATTATTTGATAGATGGAGGGTCATGCATTCACTATCTACTTTTTGAGGGTAATTGAGAAAATAAGATCTTTTTAACAGGTATACATGTGTAAATTCCAAAAATATATTTTTGGTTTCCTTAGTGTGAAACAACTGAAAGAATGTACGCTGAGGCCTGGAAAATATAATAACTCTAAACAGGTTTCTGATCTATTATTGACTTGTATTCACTTATCTTAAAAAAAGCTTTATTTTGATTTTTTTCAGATGATTTTCAACTGAAACTCACAAAACCTAAGAGGAAATCACTGTAACTACCAAAAAGAAAGGTCATGTTGAATTGACAAAAAGCTGAAATCCAATTTTCAAACTTCAGCATGAATATGTGTTAACTTGCCCTCTTTAATCCTTGATTCTAGGGCTGAAAGTCTAAAAATAATTGATGATTTGTTCTTGGTTCATTCTTGAAGCAACGAGGTGGGCATTGAACTGTATTTATACTTGATAGGAAAACCTGAATGTAATACGGTTTGATCATATGAACACTGAATAGAGCCATAATCACCTGCTTATGTAAGACTTCTGTTTCTTCAATGGTAGAATGAGTGTGCATTCCTCTGGACATCTTTGATTGTTGCTTAATCATATGAACTCAATATCTTCTCAAAGAAAAAGGAGGGGAAAAAAAAAGAGAGGCATATGAACTCACTAGCCGATGACACAAGCTTGGAACTTTGCCAAGATTGTCATCTATGTGTATATTCTTTTATTAACATTGGTCACTGGAAGGTGGAAATTGATGTCCAGACTGCCGACTTTCTTTCTAATTACTCTTTATTATGGAATTAAGCTAGCCTTTCTTCACTGTAGCAAGGGGATAAGCAAGCTCAAATCTAGTTTAATACCATGCATTTAAATACGAATTTTCTATGGTCTTTTTCTAGATTTCTTGGCTAACTATCTAGTATCTTTTCTTTCTTGTACTTTTCATTCATTTATGAAACAGAGTACGTTTCTCATCTATAGTAGCAAAGCTCTAAATTCTCATTAACCATAGAATAAATTAGTGTTCCTTCAGTCTTATGCTGCTGACTTTCATGGAACTAATGATTAGTAACTGTTGGACATGCAAATGAGCTCAGGTACAAATTTTATTATAAGTACTTACTTCCAAGGACTTGTGAATTTTGTAGGACGATTCCATTTGCATGGAACCTCATCACTGCTGGCTACATTGAGCAATCACTTCCTGGGGTAGGTCTTTTTTTTCTCCCTTTGCATTGAATGTGCACCCTGTGTTGAGTATCATATTTTTCACAAAATATTTTACCTCGTAAACATATTACTTATGCCAATCTTTGCCCTCTGGTTTTAGATTTAGTCAGTGGTGCTATTATCTACCATGTTTATTTTATCTTGTGCCCCAATATTTTCACTATTTTCCTTTTATAATATGAAAGTGAAAAGCCAGGTTATGTAACTCACTTGAACTTTAAATGTAGATGGTACTTTAGAATCTTTTTCAAATGTTGGTCATAGTGAAATTGTTTACTAATACTTACCAGGGAGACATTTCTGATTGGTTATCTTTAATATGAACATCAGATAAGTAGTAATCTAATAATGTCAATTTATATTCTGTTTTTTTTTTTTTTTTTAAAAGGACTAATCCTATGCACACTTATGTGCAGCCCATTTTGCTTGCATGAGCTACACCAACTTATGTAGAACTCCAAAAATTGATAAGCAATTGTTTTGTGGGATGGGTGGTGTTTGCAGGCATTAGCTTTTTTTTATTTCTTTCATCAGTTGTCATTACTCATGAAGAGAGTACTAGAAATCCGCATTTTCTTGCGGGATTGTGCACATTGTGTGAGGACTACTTGTAACCTCCTAATTTTTCTGGCTGTCAATGAGAGGCTTATTATAGTAGTAAAAATACTATATACTTATAAAACATAGTTTTTGATCTTTATTAGATGCATTTTTATTTGATTGTAAGCATCCTAAAGTGGGTGTTGATGCATGCATGTCTACACAGAATGCCAAGGTTTAAAAAGCTGGGGTGAAGCATCTAGGAAGTACAAAGTGCCTATACGAATCTATATGAAGATAATTTATACTTCTATTATATAATCATTTCTTATTTATTGTAGAATGGATTTCTAAGAGTGTATTTGTTAAAAAATAATGTGTATAGTCAGCAATCTAGCATCATCAATTCCATATTCCAGCACTGAAAAAAACTAAGATAAATAAATTCACAACTCAGCTTTTTCATGTTTACAGCCATGAAACTACGGTAGTCTGCTCAGTAGCACCTTTTCCTTTCTTTCTTTTTTTTTTTTTTAATTAATATTCTGTCCTCTTCTTAATACACCCAGCTAAGCCATCCTAAAAGTAATAGTATTAAATGCCACTAATTACCTACTTGGGTACCTTTTGAACATGTCAGGAGTGATGGTAAGATTTACAGGGATAGACAAATGTAGTGCATGAGTGGTTGCGCAATTCATGGAAAGCCACAGCAGCTCCATCTAGTGTTGACCCCTGTTTTTACTCTCCCTTGTTGCCTTCATTTCTCATCTTCATGATTGCAAGCCTAGCATCTTTTCTTTCCCTCTCTCTCTTCTCCCCCATATCATTCTCTTAAAGAATTGTGCCACTAGACCCTCTCACACTCTTCTGAAATGTTGCTAGCCTTGTATAAGTTGTCTCCTCCTAGCTTTTCAACTATCCACTTCTGACTTGAGGCCTTTTTGATTGCCTTCCTATTGGGGTTTCACCACGGACTTTGTTCTCTCTCTTTAGCCTCTATGGAGAAGCCTATGATTGATCTAAGAGGATCATCAGACTTGATATAGATCACTTTGGCCACTAGAGTACAGTTAAATAAGATTTCGGAGCGAGATCCACCACATCGTAAAGTCAAATGTGTGCCAAACTTCTAAAGGTCATAACGTCGTGTGATTGAGATGGTCTTTTTTTTTTTTTTTTAAAAAAGATAACTTTTTAAGATCTCTGACATAATGCCACCCCTATGGGAGGCCGTGTCCCGAGCAATTAGGCTCAAATTTTATCATTTGGATTCAAAATGGGCCGGTCAAACTGAAAGTTTTTTTTTCAGAAAAAATTTTAACAGGACACATCTCCCAATTTAGGAAGAATTCAATGGAGCAACAAAAGGAAAAATTCATATTGAGATCTACTATTTTAGCTTTTTGTGTTTATTTCTACTAGTTATGTCTATTTTTGAAAAGCTAGTCTTATTCGAACTAGGAGAGAAATCTGATTTGAATTGGGTAAGGACAGACCTTACCATTATAAATAAAGACTATATCTCAGTTTTGATTCATCGATCATCAATAAAAAAAGGGGGACCTAAACCCTACTCTCACCAATTTTTCACCTTTTTCTAAATTTTTTTTGAGAGATTTGAGTTGAGTGGATTGAGGGAATTCTTCCTACTCCTGATCAGATTGGCAATGATGGCCTCAATTGCATCTCTTTCTCAAGGACTTGCATCTTTGGATGGACGGAATTGTGTTTCTCTTGTATATATGGTTCTAAAATGCTAATTTATGCTTTTAGACTGGGAGCACCAAAGGATTTGCATGTTTCCTACATTTAAATTTTATTTTCCAAAAAGGATCTTGATTTATATGGTGTTAGCTATGTATCAATACTATTTATTTTTCTTTGATGAGTAAAATCCTTGACATGAGAATTTGTGACTTCTTGATACATAGGAGCACTTGTACATATCAAGGATTAAACTATTGCTTATGGGTGTATACTCGATAAATGTCTAGTAGGTAGGCAGTAGGCTATCATACCATGTACTTTTAAAATTTAGCCTAAAATACCTGCACCTGACACTTGATACGGACATTGCTATGACACTTGGACATGGCTTCACAAGAAGAAATCCTTAGATTCTAAAGGATCCAATGCTTAGACAAGCATCCACACTTGACATACAAACCATAGTCCATGTAATATAGCGTACCATGTTATGCTTTTGCCTGGCATGCAGTGGCATAAAATGATATACACATTTGGGAAATGATTCTCATTGAGTATGCTAAGATCTGCTACTTTATTCAATTTTTAAAACACAGATCCATATCAATTGCTTTATACTAGTCTAGAGTCATGTTTTAAGAAGCAATCAAGCTATATCCTGAATAAGTAGGGGAAAGTAAAGTAATACTGGGATGAGCAGTATAAATGCTGACATTTGGAGGATCCATTTGCTCAAGTTAGTGGTGCACTAGAATGAGCCTGTTGAAAGAAGAATATGTACCATACAATTATTTTGCTTGATTCACTTGATTCAAAGCCATATGTTTGTGTGCATGTCTCCATGTTAGAGAAGCAGTTGGATAAGGACTTACCTACATGTGTCAGTTATTCACCCTTACAAGTACTTGGATTGCTTGTTTAATCGTTGTCCAAGCATATACTATGAGTGGCTGACTCTGATATTACTACAAGCTTTTCTAAATCTTGTGTCACCGTTCATCTATCGTAGCTTATGTCCTCACCTATTTTTTCCTGAAGGATTAATAACTTAAAAAGCCTCTATTTACCAAGCTTTTCTTAATTGTTTCTCAATTGCTTTGCCGTGACTCCTACTAGTCTTACACCTCTAATACGCTCGTTCCTCTGTCCTCCAAGTTTTACTAGACATGCATCTTGTCTGTTCTCTATGATACACACACACACACACACACACACACACACACAATACATATATACATAATACACATACATATACATACGTACACATACATATACATACATATACATATATATATATACATATATATGTTGCTTGAGCCTTTTTCCCAACATCTTGAACTGTAACAGATCATAGGTCTTACCATCTTCCACAATTTTTTCTTCAAATTGCTGAGGCAAACATTTATTACAATATCACTCTGATGAAGCACTTCACCTTCATTCCCAAAGTGCTGATGCTGTTACATTTCTTATTTTCCGCTGTAGCTTTTAACCATTATATGGAAATGATTTCTTAGCTCTGGTAGTTCTATTATTTACATGAAACATAATTAGATGATAACAACCATACACTTGCAGGTGGTCATCAGCACAATTGGGCTTCTTTTATTGGGAAATTGCTGGAACCCCTTTGGGGTTCCAAGGAGTTCTTGAAGTTTATTATTGTGGTGAATTTTTTAACTTCAATCTGCATCTTTGTAACTGCCATTGCATTGTATTACATAACACGGCAGGAAAGCTACCTGTAAGTCTCAGCATACTTCAGAAGCTATCTATTTATTATTGCAGCATGTTCTATTCCTCCCCAAGAGTCTGCAAATTTTCATGACCTGTTTTTTGTTTTTCATTTATTATCTGGTGCATATTAGAATTTGACACGTCTTTTTCAAAGTTCTGAGTAACATGAAATGGATAACTGGAGATCTATACAGTGAGAATCACTTGTTTACTGGATCACTATGGCTGCTGCGAGGACACAATAGTTCTACTGATATGAAAAAGACACTTCTACGTTATGGTGAAGTCTGGTTTAGGTGTGCTTTATTACACACTGGTAAAAGTCATTTTCTGCAAGAACGCCTACGACATGCAGACATTAACTATCAATGTGCTACATGAATGTATGGGTTTTTAAATCATCTAATTTGATTGTACTGGTTGCTTTGCATCGTATGGTGGCATGGTATTTGGCTGCAAGAATGTTTGCAGCAGGGTAATATTAGCGATCAGTCTGCTTATCCTGCTTTGACAATTATTTGATTGAGATTGGATACCATTAGAGTCTGTTTTGCCATGTAGTAATTCCTGTATTTTGTGCATTTACATGATATTTGTTAACCTCCATGACCACTGAGCTTTCTTTTTCACATTCTTTTGTGACAGTTACACACCTCTTTCTGGCTTCCATGGGGTTCTCTCAGGATTTCTAGTAGGCATTAAGCAAATTATACCAGATCAGGAGTTGAGTCTATTTTTTCTGTTGAAGATCAAAGCAAAGGTTTGTTTTCCTTTGAAGTAAATAAACATTTTTTGTACCTTAATAATGTTTCCTGGGGATTTGGCTGATTCAGTATTTGTCATTGCTTTTCTTACATTCTCCAGTGGGTGCCAACTATTGTTGCATTGATCTCAGTAGTTATAAGTTTTTTTACAACAGAATCTGTATCTTATCTACCAACTATACTGTTTGGCATTTATGTGAGTTGGATTTACCTGCGTTACTTCCAAAAGAAACCTGAAACAGGCCTTAAAGGGGATCCAAGTGATGAGTTTTCTTTCTCCAGCTTTTTTCCTGAATTTTTGCGGTAAGATTTACTTCTCATCATTAGGTCTCATTGAATATCTTCAAGCTGATATTTTCTTAATGTGCTTTGTGTAATTAAACTTGCAGGCCAATTTTGGACCCTATTGCTTCATTATTTGATCGGGCTCTTTGTGGAAAATCAGAAACTTACTCTGAAATGAGAGGTCATACATTGGGTGGGAGCCCATTGCCTGGTTCAGATCCTATTGAGGCATCTAGGAGGAGGTGTGTTTCTGCCCCCCTTTTTTTTTTCACTTCATTTTCATTTCCTTCTTTATCTTTTGATTTTTGATACTTTAGAATTGCTTGATAATCAATAAGGCATTGCTTCACTTCATCCAATCTTCATATGTTCTAGCATTTTGCTTTGGACTTGCAGCTCAAAAACTGTAATATGCAGATCCTGGCAACACTAACAAAATGTAAACGGGGGTGAAATGGAGGAGAACAAAATGGTTCTTTAAGTTGCTCGTCTTTCTTTTCTTTTCTTTTCTTTTTTTTTTCCATGCGTGTATTCAAAGTTTTCAAGCATTTGACAGTTAATCATGTTTAGTTTCTAGATTTGTTCACCTTATGGGAATTAAGACTAATTCCTCCCCTCCCCCACCCTTCTTTTTTTGGCTCATTGCTGCAGAGAGCGGGGAGCAAGGGCGCTGGAACAAAGATTAGCAGCTGAGAAACTAGCTGTCACGGGGAGCACAGATGTTATACTGTCGCAGGGAAACGCTGCCGAGAATGTTTGAGAGATCATAAAGGAATCTGATAAATTCACCGCTGCTGCATGTCTTTGCTAACAAGTTCCGTTGGAAAGTGCATTCCTTTGCTGGTGCAATTGGCTACAGTCTTCATGTGGAGGGACCATCAGTTTGCAATGGGTCTTTTGTATTGTTGTTACTGTTTTATGGGCAAGATCTGAAGGAGAATGATGTAGGCAATGTACGGAAATGCATTTTGATAGCACCGTTGGCTTTTCTTTTCCTATGAATGATCAAACCTTGAAGTGTTGAAGATACGTCTGGGATGTCGACCTGGAAATCAAACCCCAGTAGCAGCCAGCTACCTCGACAACGCTGGCCTCACCCCTCTCCATCCTCAGAGTGGTGCGGGGGGGGGGGGGGGGGGGTGTGTTGTGTGTGGGGTGGTCGTGGAACAAGGGAAGAGGTGGGGTTGGCGGGTGCTGGTAACCAGCGGAAGCTCCATTTCAGAAGAGATGCACAAATGTGCGTGCGGTGGCATGTTCTAAAAAAGCTCTGCCATCGATGGCAAAGGGATTGGATGGTGAAGAGGAAAGTCGGAGGGAAGGAGTTAAGATCATTTTTTTAACAGTGGCAGTTTTTTAGTTACCATCGGTGCTTTAAGATTTGTGCTCAGAATTTTTGCTGTGTGATTGCTGGTGATCAGTCTAGATGCAGCGGTCGATGGCACAAGAAGGAATGGTGACCATCTAGAAGCCTCAAACGGGAGGTTGGGGGGGGGGGGGGGGGGTGGCATTGGTCGGGATGGAATGGGTGGTGTAAGGGGCACCATTTGGGTTTCTTTGAATTTTTATCGGTGGAGGGGAGGAGCTTAATTGGTGGTTCTAAGGGTGATGGAGTTTTGAAGTAGGTGAGGTGGATAGGGAGGGATGGGCGGCCTCGGCAGTGGTGGCAAGGAGTCTTGATAGCAAAGTGGCAGGGAGGTGGTGGTCCAAAAGTTTTGGCAGTAGGCAGGTCTTAAAGGGAGAAGTGGTAGGCTACAGTGTGGAGTTGGGCCACCTCATGTTTCGATTCTCGAAGGTCAGGAGAGGGATGCGATTCTTGATCGTCCTTGGGTGGTCGCCGGTCAGGCGCTGGCGGTGGAGGCATGGTGGTCATGATTTTGCCCATCGAATGGAGTGATTTGCGCCACCTTGGTTGGATCCGATTGTGACGACTTCCAATGGAGCTCTAGGAGGGGCGGCGTTGCGAAGCATTTTAAATCTAGCCGACGAGTTGACAGGTGGATGATTGTATGGCAAAGTAGAGAGGGTTGGATTTTGCTCAAGCTTGTATCCGACTTGATCTCTCTCGGTTGTTGAGGTTAGGGGTGTTGATCAACGGATTGGAGGGCCCTCGATGGTAAAGGTTCGTCTATGAGAATCTCATCGGTGTCTGCCTCCAGTGCGATCGGTTCCATTCCATGATGGGTGTGGATGATGGGGAGGGGGTCGATGGCGGCCGCCAAGAATGTGAGAGAGGGAGGAGGGGGGGGGGGGCGCATGGGGGCTTGGTGCGGCATGGGCTCGGCGGGGATGGGAGGGGGGGGGGCTGTCTCGGGCATGGGTGATCTCAGCAGCATCGGGAAGGCTAGGTGGCTCGGACCAGTTGACCATGTCGGATCGACGGTGGATCAACATCAGAATCGCGTGAGCGATCACCCTCGATGAGCCAAATCACGGTTGATCTGGGCAAGATAGTGCAAGATATGGAGGCTGGCGTATTGGGTGGCTCGAGCCGAGTGTGGTTGACCGCCAGGTTGGCGTTGGGCCGTGATGGGGGAAGCCATGCATGGACGGCATTGACTAGGCAGTGGATGAATCAATGGAGGGCAGCCAGCTAAGCCGGGTGATTAATGTGGGCCGGGCACCTATGAAGCCCAGTGGGCGTGAGAAGGGGCCCAGTGGCCCAAAAAGGGTCCTATAAAGCTAAATAGGGCGAGGGCAAGGCCCCAGCATACTCAAAGGTCCAAATGGATGTGTCAGTTACCCTGGAGACCTTAGGATTTTTATTTTCTCTGTGGGACCCAGAGAAAGGGGAAGCAGCTGAACTTCAGGCAGAGGCAATGGTGGTTGATCTTGAGGCCCCAACAATAGTGGGTCATGTTGAGGAGCTGGTGCCCGTGATGGAGGGCGACGTGGTGCATATGGATCCCATGTTGAAGGCTTGATCATGAATCATGGAGAGGTAGTAATCTGGTTGAGGCAGGCCATCCAAGGGAGGAGGAGAGTCCGACAGCTTTGGACTCGATGGTTCTTCAGACAGAGGCTAACACGCAAACTGAGGGAGTATTAGTATGGTTCCCTTTTCCACCAGTTGCCCAATAAGGTTGCTCTTCTGGAATACTCGAGGGGTGGAGAAGCCTTCATTCTAGATGATGTTCGGAAGATTCATCAGCAGCACAGTCAGATATCTACGTCCTGCTTGAGACCTATTTGTCGGGGATGAGACTTGTCCCGACTAGAAGATGGATCTCGTCGGTGTGGTGCACCTATGCGGTAGAGTCCAGGGGTTTGCCGGGGATCATGGTGCTGTGGCCTCACAGCTTGGTTAGGATGGATGCATGCCACAGGTGCGAGCAGCAGGTGGCTTTAGTTATTTTAGAGTAAACCAAAAGCCTCTAACTTCTGTGAGGAGTGTGTGCAAGCACTGAGTACAGAGAGTGGAGGATTCTCTGATCGAAGTGTCCAAGTTGGTGATGTAGGGCCTGCCTTCTCTTATCATTGAAAACTTCCACCTGTATTGTCAAATCCTACGAGAAGATGGGCGAAAGACAGTATGCGGATAGCATTGTCTCCAGAGAGTTCAGGGAGTTCATAGATAACTTGGGCCTTATTGACCTGACTACATTAGACCCAGGTTCACTTGGTGTAACAATCGTCTTGGGATTGTCAGGTTGGGAGAGGATCGATGGGCACTTGCCACCATCAATTGGTTTCAACGGTTCTTTGGACACCAAGTGCAGCACCTCCCGAGAATCGCTTCAGACCACTGCCTACTTCTTATCACCATCGATGTTCTACGCTTTTTTAGGGCTCTATTCAGATTTGAGAAGTTTTGAACTTTCTATTCGAGATCATGGGACTTGATTAGGAATGTTTAAAGGATGCGGTCCGTGATGATGCAAGATACCGAATGACCAAGAGGCTTGAGTTGGTGAGGCATAGGCTCATCCGGTGGAACCGCCTTGAGGTTAGAGATATCTTTAAACGGATCGAGGGGATGGAAGTGGACATTGCAGAGCTCTAAAGGAGAGAGGATTAGGAGGAGGGACTCCAGGAGCTTGACTTATGGAGCTTTGTCACAAGCTCTATGTGCGCCATTCTCTACGGAGACAGCAGAGATGCTGTAGAGGCAAAAGTCTAGACTGCAGTAAATCAGAGAGGGTGACCAAAACATTAGATTCTTCTATCAGTCGATGATGATCTGGAGGTCTATCAATCGCATAAGGCAGCTGATCAATATATTAATATGACATAAGAAGTATTAAAATTTTTATTATTTAATCTCTATTATTTAGTATTTGATATTTTTTATATTTTTTTTAAAAATTATTAATCATGAAAAATTATTCATAAACCAACTATTCTCAATAAATATATGCTATCGATCCATCACATACACTTCCACAATCATCAAGCCCAAGTTAGCCTATCGATAAGTTAAAGCCCAGAGCAATACCGCATGGTCCAGAGGAAAATAAAATACGGTCTAGAAGTTCACAAGCCACGGCCCAGAGGAAAGAAATCCATGCGCGGCTCACAGTACCGCGCACAACGGCACGCGTTCGGTTCACACGCGACGCACAAGGGGGCGATTCTGTGGTTCTCACACGGCGCACAAAGACACCGTGCGGTCCACATGCGGTGCATAGGAATAGGGCCGCGTGGTGTACAATTGCAGCTCACAGGCTTCATGTGGGCGTGGACATGCGTGCAGGCAGTTTAAAAGGGCCTGACACACGTCTAGGACATGGTTTGAGGATTTTAATGAAGCATGGAGTTTTGGGAGACGCAGAGTTCTATGGTGGCTAGGATTTTTAAGGGACTTACGGGATTTTTAGGAGGCATGAGGCGTTAGGGAGCTCGAGCCAAAGCAAAGAAGGAAACAAGAAGACGTGCAGGATTCTAAAACCTTGTGATGGCTAGGACTCAAAAAGATCTTGAAGGCTATAAAAAGAAGCGTTGGGCAACTTAAAAAAGAGAGAAAAAAATATAGAAAAATTTTGTAGAGAGAAAAAAAAGGAAGCTGCTAAGGTGTTAGAGTTTTGAGAGATAGTTTTTGATGGCATAAGAAGGTTTTATATTTTTTTTTCAAGTTGTTCTTCAACAATCAAAGAAGATGTAACTTTTGATGGTGAGCGAAATCCAATTCATGAGCAGTTAAATCCTTCGCCTCAGAGTAGATGAACTCCTTAAAATCATATTTGTATTTTATTTCTTGATCTCATTGTGTTTTCTTTTCTTATGCAAGCAACTACTTGAATATTGTAAGGCTTCTTTCTTTTTAAATAATATTGAATATTTGGTAAATATAAATAGTTTCTGTGATTTTATTTATGTGTTCAAATAGTAATTTTTTTTTGTTTTATGGTACTTGATCTCGAATAGCTTATGACTACATAAAGACAAACCGTAATCTAAGGATACGATTCGTGCTCAGTGAGATAAGTTATGTTGAGAATAAGATCATAAATTTATTTTTTTATTATCACTATGATTTGTAGTTTATAGTAATTTCAATTACTTTTGATTAAAATACTAATCTGTGATTGAGGATGAATTCAAAAATCTGAGGTACTTTCTTCTAATTGACTTTTCTGAAACTTTATCTCTGTCAACTTGTTTCTTTTAATTTTTTAAAATCCTAAATTTTTTATTCTTTCATCATTTTTTTTTAATTGAACACAACTCAGCCCTTTGATTCCTGAGGATTTGACACCTGATCTCATCCTATTCTATATAATAGTTGAATTAGATTAAATTTTTATTTTTGGTACTTATGACAGCAGTAAGCAGCTGAGGGAGCATATGATGACAGAGTGGTGGAGGACAGGGATGAGATCAGAGATCAAATTCTACAGTTCTTCGGATCACGTTGGACCGCTCCCTTGGGTGAGGATGCCCCCCCTTCAGGGGTCCCAATCGGTGTGCAGTATTATCGATGAGGAGATTGAGGCCCTGACTCATCCTGTGTCTATGGAGGAGTTGTGAGAGGCCCTCTGATCTCTCAAGGAGGACAAAGCTCTGGGGCTAGATGGTTTTCCTCCTCTCTTTTTCCATCGATACTAAACTATTATTGGTGGAGAGGTGGTCGAGACAGTACAGATAGTTTTTGAGCCCAGAGGCATTCCTATGGAGTGGAAGAAGACACTCATTACCCTCATCATAAAGAGACCTAATGTATCGGCCTAGGGGCACTTCAGATCGATCAACTTTTGCACCACCCTCTACAAAGTGTGTGAGGGTCCTGGTTGGATGATTGAAGTCGGTTGTTTCTCATTTGATCAGTCCTAAGCATGGTGCTTTTATCAGTGATGGTTGCATCACTGACAATGTCTTACTCGCCCAGAAGATTATGTATAATCTACAGTGTGCCCCCGTTTATCGGAGCCTGATGACGATCAAGCTAGACATGGAGCGAGCCTACAACCGAATGAGTTGGTAGTTCTTGCAGCGGACGCTCCATGATTTTGGCTTCTAGGATAGATGGGTTGACTAGATTATAGACTATGTGGAGGCCTAGAGCTTTACCATCCTGATCAATGGCGCACCAATGGACTTCTTCCACTCAGCTGGTGAACTTCGTCAAGGATGCCCTCTCTCTTCTACCTATTTATTTTATATGCTGATGCGTTGTCTCATGCTCTTCAGGTGATGATTTAGAGGATAGAACTGGAATCTTACTGGCCTGCCCTTGGGACTCAGCCACTCTCGCACCTTCTCTTCACAGATGACTGCTTGCTTATTAGTTGGATCTCGGTCCAGAATGTGAGGCGCATTGTGACTATTATTGAGGCCTACTGTCAGGCTTCTAGCCAAATGGTGAATTTGCATGAATCTACTATCACCTTCAGCCCCAAGATGAAGGCCAGATGAAGTAGACATTCAAGGACAGACTAGGATTCTTGAGTAGATCGAGATTTTGACCTATCTGGGGATTCCTATCATAGGGTGCAGACTTCGGAGGACTGACTGTAGGCTCATAGAGCAGTAGGTCTAAGATCATCTTGAGGACTGGCAAGCCAACACTCTCTCCATGATGGGGAGGACTATTCTCATCAGATTAGTTTTGAGTTCCATCCTAATCTACCTTCTGGTGAATACTATTGTGCCGTGCACTTGCCTCAAAGGCTGGAGTAGCAGTTTCGAAATTTTTTATGGGGATCTAGATAGGGTGGTGAGGAACTTCACCTACTCTCCTAGGAGGTGATCTACCAGCCTGTGCGAGATAGGAGGGTCTGGGGATCCAGTCCCTGCTGGCTAGGAGCGAGGCTATGATTACCACACATGCTATAAGATTCCTGACCTAGTTTGATTGCTTATAGAGCAAGGTGATGGGGGCTTGGTATGGGGCTTAGAGCCAGGGGTTCGAAATCTAGATTGATCGGGATTGCTTCTTCATATGAAGGGATATTTGCATCCATGGCCAGAGGTGATGGCCCAGGTCAAATGGTAGATTGGATATGGGACTTCAGTTGATGTGTGTCGGGACGTTTGGCAAACCAGCTTGCACCTTTCATGTTGGCCAACCTATGTCAACACGGAGGTGGATGACTACATGCGGGTCTACGATTTGATCACATTTGATGGCAGAGATTGGAGGACTCAGGATGTCACCTATCCTTTTGGTGGCCTGCTTGTGGACAGGATTCTTGCCATCCCAATTTTTGCCTATCGAAACCATGACCTGAGAGTGTGGGGCCAATCTTGCTTCCTTAAGATTCCTGCTAGGAATCTCACTGTGATGAGCAGACCAGTACCTGAGATGAAGATTAAGGCTACTTGGATCTGGTGCATGGCTGTCCACCTTAAGATTAGACTTTTCCTCTAGAAGGTTGCTTGGGATTGACAGTCGACTCGGACACTTCTCAGAGACATAGGCATGGAGCTTCTGACTGTCTGTCCGATCTGCAGATTGAAGGATAAGTCGATGGAGCATATTCTACTTCGTTGCCGAGGGTGTGTTTGATTTCGGGCATGGCTGGTGGCTAGCCTTGGGAGGCTAATAATGGCCCTTGGCTTTCATCTTTCCTAGGTGCGGTCCATCAGAGTATGATCGAGGACTCGCCCTATGGCACTAGGATGGCATATATCACCTATCAGATCTAAATGTCCAGAAACAATCTGATTTTCGAAGCCGAGGTTGTACCTGTGTAGTGGGTGTTGGATAGAGCATACTGGTTAGCTGAGAAATACTACCGCTTTGATACTGCTGCCATGTCCCTTATCGCCTCCAGTTCTTAGGACTCCCTTACTGATCTATAACATTTCGAAGGATTCTTTTGATTTCTTGAGAGTCCCCATCTTTGGGGTTTGTCAAGGTCAACTTTGACGATAGTATTAAAGATGGCAAAGGTGGTGTAGGCTATATCATCCGGGATCCGAATGTCAGGCCGTTGGCTGTTGGGGGCTCTTATCTTTTCGAAACGTTTGTTCCTGGAGCGGAACTCTACGCTGTCTGGGTGGGCATCATCTGCACGAGATATGAGCTTTGAGTGGAGAGGATCTTCATTGACAGTGACTTGGCCACAGTCATCGGATGAATCTGGGATGAGGTGAAGTATCTGGAGGTTCATACACTGCATAATATCCCGAGCACGTATTCTAAGAGACAAATAGCGCTGCAAATTGGGTTACATCTTTTATTGCCGAACACATCAAAGATTGGACTTAACGTCAAGATGATGAATATTTTTAGATTTTAAAAAATATTTTATATTTTAATTTTTTAAATTATACTCACACTAAAATGATGCGATGATCAGTTGGTACAAAAAAAAAAAAAAGCAACAGAAGTAGCAGCTCTGCTATCCTTCTTTTATAATGCCTGCTTCATCGTACGTTTTTTATTCGTTGGTTGTTGGATGTTTTCCGTCGGACAAGACTAGACTTATTGGACATACCTTCACAGCAGCAGTTCCATTTATGCATTTTTGCTACAAATACATGATCATAAGGCTAGCTTCAAATTGCAGTCCAAGAAGAGATGCTAACCACCTCTAAACGGCTTGGGCGTCGGCCACACCATGGAGGGAATGGCAACTTTGCAACATTATGTATCATTAATATTGGGGTAGATCCTCGTCGCTCAACCAACTATCCCATTTTTTTATCTTCCAACCGATTAAAAGAGCTACGCCAACTCAGCTTCCACAGTTCGACCTGATTCAAACTAGCAAGTCCTGCGTAGCCAGGTTTACACCAGCAACTATCAATGATATTCAATCGATCAAGAGCAGCATACCTAATCTAGTCGGCACCAAGCTGACTAAGTCTGACATGCCAACTTCGTCGAATAATGCTCGGCACATAGTCGACTTCTTACTCAATGTACGACCGACTATACCAATCGACAGTGGGGTGCCATCCCTCGATGAGCTCATCGTACCGACTCCCGTGGCTCGATCCTTAGTCGACTAGTTGAGCACCAAACATAGCGGCCACGCCCTCCTGATAGGCCACATCAAATCACGTCACTCAGACGCCATACTTTGATAGACTAGCTGCACGCCATGATGGGATACAATGAATTCATTAATTGTGCCCACGAAGTCACTTATTACGTCCTATGCGTAGTAGCGTCCGTCGCCACGTGCGTGCCGATCAGAAAGCACGTCCGCCGTCAATATTGAAAGATGCCCATGCGACAGCGTATGATAGGACATGATTGACATGATCACCTACCCCTTCACCACCCATTTTACTCCCTCTATAATAGAGGTAAGCGAGGACCCCTTAAGATACGTGAAGCTAAGACAGATGCTAAAACTCTGCCACTCTTTTCACTATATTGTGTCACTTTGCTGACTTGAACGTCGGAAGATCCTCGCCGAAACCACCTTCGGTAAAACTTCTTTTACATGTCTCTCTCTCCCAATGCTGAATGAAGATCATCGCCGATACCCACCGTAACTCTCACTCTCAGCCTTGACTGTTTGCACCTTCCCCCATGATGACACATCATCTTCCGATGTTCCATCGACCGACACCCCGGCGCAGCAAATCGACTCCAGACCGACTACCCCAATTGGGAGAAGACCACAACAAGTAACATGTTTTATACCAGTAAACCGGATAAGTTATTACATTGGGCCATCCGAGTTCGCTAAGTGCGACGAGGCAAGACGTGAATACTGTTAGGATTTGACGCCTCGAGATTCAGTCCACATTGAGCCCACAGCAAGGTTCGCGGCGAAAAACGGAGTCCAACGAGACCCAGATCACCTGAATCGAAGCTCGGATGGAGGAGATACGAGCTTTTGAAGTCGGCACGAGAATCGAGACGGCGAAGGACCGCCGGCGACCGGCGGCGGCGGCGCGGCCGCAGGCGGCGGCGCGCGGGACGCGCGACCCAGGCCCGCGCGGGCGGGGACCCGCGGCCCAGGCGGGCGCGCGGCCCAGGCCCAGGCCAGCGGCCTGCTGGCCCCCTTGCCCCGGTCCACCGTGGACCGGGTGGTCCACTGCGCGGCTGTGGACCGGTGGGTGTTTCCCACGCATTTCTCGCGGTCCATGGCACTATTCCGTGGACCGAAGCGCGATCGGACGGCCCAGAGAGATTGCGGTCTTGATCCGACGGTCCAAGGGGTTTTTTGGCTTAGTTTAGGACTCCTAATCCCTCTCTAATCAAGTTTAAACCTACGTTTAAGCCTTTAAAAAAGCTTGAGATGAACAGAGAAGAGGATGTTCTCGAGTTTCTTGCCGTACGAAGGCCGTAAAATTTTCATAGTGAAATTTGCATGCCCCGTGGAGGCGAGTCCTTTTGTGGCTGATCCACGTATTTTGATTGTTTTTCCTTTTGTTTTGTTTCTTCTTTCTTCCTGCTGCATCGCGTAGTACTGAAAGGATCTTGGGAGGTGGTGTCCTAACCAGACATCCACCCAACAAATACCATATAATTTTCAGCAGAAAATTGAGAAAAACACAATGCATCCATGATGAGATTTATTCTGGACACTGCCAGCCAGAGCATTGTGAATTTATTTTTTCGTTTCATGACTAATGATTTGATCATTTTCAATTGTCGTCGGACACATTCATTCCCTTTCTCGTATGTGCACCTTAAAGGAAGCTTTGCTCCCACCATTTTGTATCCAACACATTCATCAGCAGCATTCCTATCAAGAGCATGCAGCTTCAACTGCAAGGCTCTTAGTAATACCTGTACATGGATCCCCAAACATCTTTGTCGAGACTCCGACACTGCAACTCTTGGCCCCGATGCAAGCCTGCTCACAAATATCAAGACTAAGCAAAAGGTTCCTAAATGGTTAAACATCGACTAGAATGAAGAGAATGGTGTCCTGGATACCTGCTGAACAACAGCAAGGGCACTATCACTGCTGCAATTGCCCTGGTTATAACTTCCACATGAGCCATGTGGAGTCCCAAAACTCGCAAACTTGATCGAAGATATGACCTGATTGGCATATGGGCATTCCAAGTGGACTACTGGTCCCAATTTCCCTACCTTCCGTTGTGAAGAGATCCAGTCATCTATGGGTGATGGATGTGATTCTGATACATGCGCACATAAGCTTCCAGTCTGCCTTGTAGCAAATGATATTTTAGTTGGATCTCCACCCACCTCCTCAAAAAGAACTAGAGTATTACCGTCTGGTTGGATAAATGAACGAGGAACGTGATACCTGTTTGCATGAGCACAATATTTCAAATGATCTGAAAGTTTCTTAGAAGCAGCAATTTCTGAAACCAAGAGAATGCAATTCTTACATATGCTGAGATGGCTTTCCACAATTCTTGAGACATTTGTCTGAACTGTAAGACCCTTTATAGTTGCATGATGTGGTACAGCCATTCGGTGAAGAGATATATGTTGGCCAATAGCGCCCAATGCTCTGTCCGTTCACCCATGCCTCACCCTTCCCCATTCCAGTGAAGTCTATTCCGATAGGATCATTGCCCTCAGGAGCATCAAAGTTTGTCTGTATTAAAAAATGTAACAAGCAGTTAGAGGTAGAGCTCGAACACCATAACACCAGATATCATGTGACTTAAGAACAATAGCAAACATCATGAACTGCATGTCAACTAGAGAAAATGGCAAATCACATTTTTTTTTTTTGATATGAATAACTATGAACCTAGACAGGAAAAAAGCAATTAAATTTGATTTCTGCAACTAATTTTATGAAAGAGGGAGGTTATGGCTCCATGCAAAATTAAGAGCCACGGCACAATTATGCTAGATAACCGATCATTATACTTTTATTTTCTTTCTTCCATTTTATTTGTCATAAATGATGAATATTTTATTAAAAGTGAATACCACAGTAACAGAGAGAGACAATCAGATTATCAAAAGACTAAAAAGAGGTGGGAAAATTACTGGAGCAGATGCAAATAACAACAGTGTCAGCTGCAATATTTGAATCTCCAGATCTGATAGAAAAAACTAGGATTCCTTGGTTTCGTTACATCTCAAATCTGCATGGGGATCTCAATCTCAGAAGTGGGTATCATACTATTTTTGTTTTCTTAGATAAAAATTAGGTGGAGTTCATACACAGGTCAAGCATCAAGGTTTTCCTTTATAAGGTTGTAAAGATATTTCTAATATTTACAGAGACAAGCTTGACTATTTTACCTTATCCCCCCCCCCCCCCCCCCAAATTTTAGAGTCTCTTCCACACTTCTTTAGATCCCTTTTCTATGTTAACGCAAGTAATCTGCTTTTCTCTACCAAATCTAAAATCTTGATCTTTTCACAAAAACAGAAACCAAGTATGGCAGAACGATTTTATTTTCACAAAGGATTTCTGAAAATAAAACTTCTTAATTTACAAGATATTGTCAAATTTGGTAATCTATTGGTCAGTTGGAATTTTTAAGGGCTTTGGCAATAGCTCATAAAACTAGCTGCCCCCGAAAAGACATTACAGATGCCTGACATAATTTTATAGATGTTGCTGGTGATGACATAAACTTTCCAGCAAAAACCTCCAACTTACTCATGAAGATGCAACAGAAACGCTACGGTTGTATGGATCAACAAGTTATGGATCATAAGAGCCATGATACAAGATAAAAGTACATGATTAAGTGGATGGAATTTTTTCTTAGTACAAGATTAAGTATATGGGGATTATTGTGTTGTACATATCTAGAAAATTCAAATATCAGATAGTCTGGCCATCCATGGATACAAACAAAGTAGTTGTTGGCTAAACAACTATGAGTCAAAACAGATGTTCTCAAATTTGTGATACAGAACTAATATCAGTTTATTTAGTGCTAAGCATGAATGTCAAGAGGTATACATTATATATATATATATATATATATATATATATATATATATAATCTTGTAGGAGTTGGAGAAGACAAAGTGATGGAAAGTCGATTGGGTACAGATGTATAACAAAGATGAGGGAACTTGAATAATTTTTTTGATCCATAAAAACCTTCTGTAACAAAGAAGTTGAGACAAAGCACCAGCAAAAGAAAGAACTGACCTTGTACCATATTAATGGTCGACCCTTTGGCAAGGTAGGCTGTGAGACCCATCGCGATGAATCCTTAGAGTCATCATACAAAGCCAACTCTTCCCCTTTAAGTCCAATCTGAACCAGCAAAATCCAAGATTCAGCTCTGTAAAGATCTCTTAGTTCAAAATTGGAAGCATGTGTTGGCTTTCCTTAAATTTATTAACCTTGGGAATAGCAATATCCATGATATGGCAACAAAATAATGTGGCAAACAACAGAAAATCTCAATTCATTGTCTATAATATAGATTCAAGATGAGGGACAAAAACACTGAGGTTGCAGATTCAGCCACAAATGACTGGCCAGTATTCAGGTTACAAGGTTATAGGTTAGTCGAATAAAAAAATCTGCTGCAACAAGGATAAGATCTATCCAACTAAGCAACAGCAGTTAACGTCGAACTTTGAAGAGGTCTACGGTACACATTGCAGATTTCTATTATCTGCTCATGAGAAACTAACTAAATAGGACTTTTCAAACGTGTCATGCAATCACAAGACTAGAAATACCTGATATGTCCATTCATCTGAAGATAGATCTTTTGTGCCATCTTGGCCCTTCAGCTTCACAGGACCAGTAATTCCAGCACCCCATAAATCGAAAAATGCACCAATGTTCTGGGAAAAACAAATGAAGAAGAGAAGGAATAAAATAAGCCCACAAACACTATGAATATAAATATATTGAAAACATGTTGTAGACATAGACTGAAAGTTTTAACACTAGAGATAACAGATTATGAATACAACATTAGATGCAGCACATTAACAGAGACAGCATCCAGTGTCACTAGTTTAGGCCACAGTTCTTTAGAATGATCTTATCAACCCATGTCAGCAACAGCAAAATTGAAAATTAATGACACATCTTGGCTTTGGATTACCTGTAGGCCAACAGTTGCACTCAAAAGATCAATCGTATTCTTTCCTTGTACAAGTGTAACAGGCTTCTCCAATGTGACCTTTGCATTGCCACTATTGCCCATCCCACTGCCTGTAAAAAGACCAAAATAAATAAATATATAATAAGCACTCACAGGATTTGAGCATTAGTTCCATTTTTCATGATTATATTCCTCATAAAACCAAATGGAGAAAAGCAAGTTCACTATATGATAAACTGTTATTTTGCCTAATCTAGCTTACATTTCAGGATACATTGACATATGTCACCTGATAGTTTCCCATTGACAAATGCATGAACGACATGGCCAAGTGATTCCACATGCAGATTAGATTGAGTACCATTAAAAAGGAACTGTTCATCACCCTTGATCTCAATGCTGCAAAAACAATAAAGAAACCATAAACAAAAAACTGAGGGCATCACCTGCATAACCACATAATGAGACACCAGATACTGTATTAGATAAATATTCTCCACACCTTATTGAGTACCACAGATAATCACTAACATCAGCAGTAGTATTTATCTGCTCCAGTAATCCACTTTTTGTGAAAGCATCACTCTTTGAGATACCAACAGGTTCAACGGCAAAACTCCAGTCTGATTGAGATGCTTTAGAGGAATCAATGGGTTGATCTGAATCTTGACTATTGGAGGTTAGATATCTCATCTCCAAATGAGTAGCTTGAGAGCTAATCTGTCAGAGAATAATATTGCATCAGATCAAGGGATCCAAAGAGCTTCTTCTGACAGAAGAAATGCAGTCTATCTATATATCATTTGACATCCTGGTCATGAGCAACAAAATATAGCCAAAATATAAAGAAAGGGAGACACACTCAGAGAAAAGCCAATAAAGGACATGTTGCAATGGAGAAAGTGTACAGACATTGCTGCTGCTGGTGCTTATACAACAATAGGTATAAGTACAGACGACCCAAAAATGGCAACATATGGGAAAACTATATATGTATGCAGGTATAAACAGAAATTAAGGCAGCAAACAGGTAGATTAACTGCCACCAAAATGAACGAAATCTCGATCTTACTATGACTTTTCCAGATTACAGTGTAGGTCCAGCTCATACCAAATTGGAGCCAAACTGACCTGCATCATCAATTCAAAGACTGCTGCCTGGACCCTTTTTTTCCTCTCTTTCATAGCATATTAAACAGAAAATTTTGTGAAGTATCTGGGATGTTAATAAACAAAAACCAATGAAACAAGATGCAGAGAAAAGTAAGCAAAACAAATACCAATTCCCAGCCACATCCAACAAGAAAGATCCACAGATCCCAGACTACTCTAGCAAATTATCCCTAATATTACTCTCTCCTTAAAACTGTCCACAAGCTTATCAAGAACAAAAAACTATTCAGAAATTAGATCAGGCTTTCAAGAGATGTATTGCATTTTTTTTAAAAAATCTTCATCAAGGTGGTTAGAGGGTTGAAGGACCAGATTGTTCAGGGAAATTATGACCGAAAAGGAGCTCTATCTAATGATGATCCATTAAAAGGCTAGTTAGACTAATTTCAAGTTTGCGGAGTGGTCCCAAATGGGCACTAGGAAATGGGGAAAAGGTAATGTTAACCAACAATCAGCAGGAGGGCAAACCAATGGTAATCCAAAGGGTGGAGAAAGAGCTGAGATTTAATACTTCTGTACCCAAGAAATGAATCGCAATCTGCTGAAAATTTCAAGAAAATTAGATATTAAAAATACGATATTGATCCGATACGGGAGAAGGAAGATTTTCTTCAATTTGCTCAACTTAAATCTCTCAAAAGAAAATTGGAAGATAGAAAAATTGTAAAAGTAGGATTTAAGTCCCCTTTTCTTTCATTGATCCTCCACCACTCATAAACTGAGGTACATAACCCTTATTTATGATAGTAAAGTTTGTCCTTGTACAATTTGGGTTAGATTCTTTTTCTTATCTTCTAGAAGGACGTCCATCCTCGAACAATTTGGGTTGGATTCCCCTCCCTAATTCAAATAGGAATAACTCTAAAAAAAATATTATGAAAAAAATACTAAAATTTTATAAAATATAGATTTCAACTTCTACATCAACTTTGTCTTCTATTGCTTCACCCAATTTTTCACTGATTAGAAGATAACCTTCAATCAAAATCCTTCCTGAAAAGAAAAGTTTTGGTTTGACCAACCTATTTCGAGATCCAAAAACTGGAATTTTGGCCCGATTCAACCTCCCAAGGGGATAACCAAAGTTGTAGATCTCAAATAGATACCTAGTTTCAAAAAAGATCATTTCAATTGGACAACAAATGATCAAATTATGGTTTTAAGAAGTTTGATACACGATTCAGCTTCCTCATATGGTAGATCTTGCTCCTAGATACTATCTAGTGCTTACTCGTAGTAGCCAAAATGGTCCACATCGAGTCCAAGGATCCTTCTAGATCTAACATAGATTGTCTATTTCAGCACTTAAGGATGAACATGAGGCATGTTATACATGATAGACAAACGGAGAGTACATGCCTGTACATATATCAGTCAGCTATTTAGATGAGACATTTATGGAGTTATAGGAAGGTATCAACGAAGACTAGCCAAAATTAGGATATTGCTATGGAAGCTTTTGCAAAACAAAATGCCAATTGCAACATTATGGAAGAGATCTCCATTTTCAGATAGAAGTTATATTGGGTTCAGAATATCTGATGCAGATGCTTGATTCTTCACATATTCCAGGACGATGCATCAATATGAAAAGGTTTGAATAGCACACTATGAGAATTAGGTGAAGATGCTGAACATATTATATGGAGAGCAGCCAATATAAAATGTTGGCTTCCAGGAAAAAAAGGTAGACATGGACCTTTGCATGAAGTGGTTTAGTAAATAAGATAAGTAAAATGCCAGAAGGCTGTTACTTTAGCATTGTCTATTGAATTAAAGGCTAGCAAGGAATCATGCTGTATTTCAGGGGAGCATGCAAGAGAGTAGAAATTTGTTTGAATAATCACCATAAATACAAGATAACTGTCACAAAATGAAAGACCTTGAGGAAATGCATTGGTCAGACAGGAGAAGATAAATTTTGGTTCTTGTTTTGGAAATGACAGAGACCGTGTGGTTGTGGTCTTTATTTACAAAGATAAATGGGTAGACCCTGTTAGGCAGCTGCCGAGCCAATTTTGGAAGACATGCTGACATTAGAGTTGTATGGAATCGGGATTGATCTGGACTGGGCTAATAAAATAGACTCAACATTTTTAGGTAGAATCTGATGCTACTGCTGTAGTTGGTTTTCAAATGGCAGGTTTTAAAGGCCCCTCTTACCGACCCCTTCTCAAAAAGATACAGGTAGGTACATTGCTGGAAAATTTTGGCATTGAATGAGTTGTTCATATCCACGGGGAAGCAAATGGGACAGCATTTTCATTAGTAAATCTGGCTAAAGAGAAGAAAAGGAGTAATAGGGGAGCAATGAGTTTCCTCTAAAACATAGATTTACTTTGAGAAGTCACTGGAATTTGTAGGTTTAATTAGACTGTTTGTTGACTTAAAGAGAAAAAGCAAGCAAGAAACAACATTTATCATTTCACCAAAGTCTATCCAAATGTAAGTTTTTAATGATATGCACTGTAAATGAATTGTACATCTAGAAAATCTTTTTATGTTGGCTAAGAGAATAACAGATTCTTCTTAAGTTGTTGAAGACACACCTGAGCAGTATTAAAGACAACATTCCGACAATCAGGCAGGATGCTCACTGACCATGCAGGTAAATGATATGACTTGCCATTAAAAGTAACAGTTGCATCAGACTGGGTGCCAATGTTGGCAAGAAATGCCGCACAGACCCCTGACCCTCCCTTGTACACATGGGCCTGGAGCAGAAAAAAATCAGACATGATCATCCAAAAAAAAAAAAAAAAACTTGCAAATGAAATAAAGAACTAATAACTGAAACACGACACTATCATCGCACAAACCCAACAAGCACTTGAGTAGCACACTAGCACCAGTTAGTACTGCTATGGTTAATTCAGTATATTTTAACATGGACAATTTGAATACTAGTTTCCTAACTGCCAACACACAAATAGCATTTATATGTTTAGTGTTATCTTCATTTTCTATAATGCATAAATATGATTTCCAGCTGTCTGTCATCAAGATTGGTATCATACCATATCGGTAGGTACCATACCGTACTCGGACCGAATCGATATACAATATCGTACTGTACCAACACTTGGTACACTTCGCTATCTTGTAACATAACGTATGCCAACACTGTGATAAGATGATACTTGTTGGTGCAAAAATCCGCTTGCGCCGGAGAAGCTGGAGTCGAGGAAGTCGCGGTCGCCGCCGGGACCTGCAAGGGAAGTCTAAACCGGAGGTGGGGTTGCTCCGGCAAGACCCTCCGACGCTCAAGTCAGTTCTCTGCCTCAACAAGAATGGAGTGTTCGAACGGAGAATTTAGCAGAGTTTTAGGTAAAAACTAGAACTTATAGAATAACGTATCTGGGGCCCCCCTTTTATAGGCGGAGGGGCAGTAGCCTGATAGCGATATCTGTAACCGTCTGGCAGTGGGCTGCCCAGGGTCAGGCGGAGTTTGTTGCGCAGAGTAGTGGAGTGGACCCGTGGCTATCACCGGGGCGTGCCACGTGGAGTCTGCCGCGGAGAGTGGAGCGGTGTCCGTTGTCGTGACTTGCCAGCGGATGGGAGAATCGCGCGGTATCCGTCGCAGGAAGTGGAGCAGGATCGTGGCCGTTATTGTGGCCTGCCAGGGAGTAGTGGAGCTGCGCGGAATCCGTCGTAGGAAGTGGAGCAGAGCTGCGACCGTTACTGCGGCCTGTCAGGGAGTGATGGAGCTGCGCGGAATCCGCCGCAGGAAGTGGAGCAGGATCGTGGCCGTTATTGTGGCCCGCCAGGGGGCGCAGATCCATCGGCTGAAGTTCGGCAGCGGTCGGAGTCCGGCCCCCGTAGGGGTCCGGGCGGAGTCCTCCTTGAGGTTGGGGTCGTGGGTGGAGCCCGACTCCCGTGGGAGTTCGGGCGGAGTCCTCTCGGAGCTGAAGTCGCGGGCAGAGCCCGGCTCCCGTAAGAGTCCGGGCGGAATCCCCTGCAATCAAAATCAGATGCGAAGTCCGGCTCCCGTAGGAGTCCGGACAAGGCTTACCGGCAGCTGATGTTGAGAACGGAGCCCGGCTCCTGTAGGAGTCCGGGCGGAGTCTACTTGCGGTTGAAGTTGTTGGCGGAGTCCGGCTCCCGTAGGAGTCCGGACGGAGTCCGTCTGCAGCCGCTGGAGTTGAGGACGAAGCCCGGCTCCCGTAGGAGTTCGGGCGAAGTCTTCCTGCAATTAAAGTTAAAGGCGAGGTCCGGCTCCCGTAGGAGTCCGGACGGGGCTTACCAGCAGTTGATGTTGAGGACGGAGCCCGGCTCCCGTGGGAGTCCGGGCGGAGTCTACTTGCGGTTGAAGTTGTTGGCGGAGTCCGGCTCCCGTAGGAGTCCGGACGAAGTCTGCTTGCGGTTGAAGTAGTTGGCGGAGTCCGGCTTCCGTAGGAGTCCGGACGGAGTCCGTCTGCGGTTGAAATTGTTGGCGGAGTCCGGCTCCCGTAGGAGTCCGGGCGGAGTCTGCTTGCGGTTGAAATTGTTGGCAGAGTCCGGCTCCCGTAGGAGTCCGGGCGGACCTCCTGGAGCCGATTCTGCTGAGGACTTCGGCTGTGGGTATTTTATACCCAACACCAGTCCCCCTACTTTCGAGTTTGAATTTCGAACGAAGGAAGTACAGAGAGAGATGGGCACAGCCGAAGCCGTCCCTTCGAATCCTGCGCACTGCCGCCCCCAGATATTTTGGGCATTAATTGCGCGCGTGCCGGAGTCTTTTTGAATTGGGGCGATACGAAGGGACTCTTCGAAATTCCCGCAGGTACACTGGCCCAGGTACGGCGCAATTATAGTCCTGCCAACCGTCAGCCGCTTTTAGCCGCCTGCCGGGGGGAGTGGGACACGTGTCGGATGCGGACTGGCTTGGGGGGATTCGCGATCATTATGGCGCCGGATCCCAGGGTCTATTTAAACCCGTCCTCCCACCTTTAGGTGCCCTATTCCATTCCAGAGTTTCGACCAGTGTTTGCCTTCTCTTCGAGAGTCCTGTTTCAGTGGGCATCTTCTCGAGCCGTAGGTGTCTTCCAAATCGTCTCTGTCTTCGTCCCTCCGGTCCCTCAGAGCGATATAGGTTAGTTCCAGCACCTTCAACCTTCTTTCCACCGCCTAGGGACCTCTTCTCTGTCATTGTTTTTTTTTTTTTTTTTTTTTGCGTCCCTCCGAGTTAGTTTCCTATGGCCTCTCATCCCCCTTTCTGTCTGCCTTCTTAGGGACCTTTAGAGCCCTCCTTCGAAACTACTCGAAATGTCTTCTGGCTCTTCTGCTCCCTGCAGTTCCGGGAGCTCTTCCGCCTCAAACCCCCAGGTCCCCGGCTCTGTAGACGAACCTGCGTCTGGGGCTGGGCTCCGCCCGGTTTTCGCACCGGGCGCCATTCCATGTTCCCTGACCTCGGAGGAACTCCTTCTGATAAGGGTTCAGTACAGAGTTCCTCCGGAGTACGACCTGGAGCTGCCTGGCCCTTCTGACCGGGCCAGCACTCCCCCTTCCGGTCGTTTTTGTCTGTACCAGGAAGCGTTCCGTGCCGGACTCCGGCTTCCGCTTCCTTTATAGTTGCCCTCTTCCGCTTCTTAGACATCTCCTTGGCTTCCGTGGCCCCGAATTCTTTTAGGTTCTTGATAGGATTTCTCTCCCTCTGCCACGTAGTCGAGGTCCAACCGTCCCTCTCCTTGTTTAGGCACTTCTATACCTTCAAGCGCCATCCTTCGGCGAAGGACTGGTGGTACTTCTCCCCCCAGTTCGGCAAGAAGGGGTTGCTGAAAGGCGCCCCTTCTTCGATCCACAATTGGAAGGAGAAATACCTCTTTGTCCACTGTCCGACCCTGAGACTGGGCCTGCCCCCTTGGGGCTCTCTGAGGGATTCTGTCCGCCGGGCCCCCAGCCTGGGGGAGGACGACCTCCAGGCTGCCCGGAAGCTTTTAGCTTATTTCGCTCCTTCCCTTCCCAATCTTCTGAGGGAGCAGTTTCTTTTCAACATCGGCCTGAGTCCCCAGGATCCAGCGAGTATTCATCTTTTACCTTATCTTCTCTTTTCATGCCTTTCTTCTCTTTTTCTCCTCTGTTTCTTTCTTTCTTTCCCTTTCTTCTTTTCTTCTCTCTCTCTCTTTTCTTTTTTTTTTTTTTTAGGAATGGACGCCGAAGCAGCGCGGATGCTTGCCAGGGGCCTTAGGGCCCACAAGAGAAAGGGTGCCGCGACCTTCGGATTGGCGAAGAGGGCCAGGGCGGAGGAGTCGAGCTTAGCTGCACCCGTCCAGGTGGCCCTGGCCATCGACATTCCCTCGGACGCCGAGCCAACGGCTCCCCGGGCCTCCTCGAGGAGTCCGCCGACTGGGGCCCCCGTTCCGGGGGTTCGCTCCACGGAGGCGCCCGCCGCGGGGAAAAGAAGGAAATCGGTGGCCCGTAGGGCGAGTAGCCGCCGAACTGCTGCGGACGAGTCCCTTTGCTCCGAAGAGGGGTCGGAGAATCCCTTCAACGATAGGGACTTGATCAGGCGGCTGATCGACGGCTGCATTCTGCCCGACGTCGTTGAAAGGATCGACCGCGCCGATCCCGAGCAGCGGGCCTGGGACTCTTTGGGGTCCTTCCTTGAGGTAAGCGGATCTTCATTTACACGGCTACTCGGCCTTTGTTCTAATTCCCTAGCCGCCCTTGCAGATTGGGCACCAGCTCCTCGCCTATATCGAGGCGGTGAGCCGCACGAGGAGGGACATCCTCCAGGTGGAGGAACGCTGTCAGGCGGAGGTTGCTCGCCTCCAAGCAAAGATGGCCGAAGTAGCCGCCCTCCAGGAGGCCCTGGAAAGAGAGAAGCAAGCCCGGGAGGAGGAGAGGCAGATCTTGGAGGAATCGGCGAGGAAGGCGGAGGCCGAGGTCGCCAACTTGGTCGAGCAAACTCCGGTCCTGGTCTCGGAGGCCCGAGCCCTTGCGGTAGAGGAATTCAAGGCCTCCGCGGAGATTAGGGACCTGAAGGTCCAATTCGGCCAGGAAGCGTTCATTAAGGGGTTCGAGCTCTGCCAAGAGAAGGTGGCCAGAAAATTCCCAGAGCTCGACCTCAGCTTCCTAGACGAGGAGTCTGAAGACGAGGCCGATCCCTCGTCAGCCGCCACTGCTGTCGCAGCCCCCGCACCGGGGACGCCGAGTTCTCCACCCCCCGCCCCTGAGGTCTGAGACCTCGATCTTGTACCTTTATTGCGCCGCAATTTTTCTTTTCTGTTTGTCTTCAAAAATCATTCAATCAATAAAGTTGAATTTCTTGTTGCGGACGGCTTCTCCTTCCCCCCTCCTTCTCTCTGCTTTTCTTCCTGCAATGAGTCGTGCTTTGACGCTTTTGCCTTCTGATGGCAGTGCCCTGCAGAAGTGCTCCCCCTGCCCCTGGGGGTCCCGCTGAAATCGACAATCCAGCGGCTGAAGAAGGAAGTCCTTCACCTGACAAAGAAGTTGAAGAAGACGGAAGGCGAGCTCCGCAAATCGAGAGAAGGTCACTCTGAAGCCACCGCTGAGGCCACCCACTTTCGGAGTCTCCATGTGAAGGGGATCATGGAGTATAGTCGGAGGAAGGCGAACTTCGCAAAGGAACTCGAGGAATGCAAGAAGAGCGCCAGTGACCGAATTTGGGCCCAGGCCGCCAGGATCAGCGCCCTCAAGGTGGAACTGTCAGCTGCGAAGGGGAAGATCGGCCAGCTGGAAGGAAATTCATCCCGGCTCTTGGCCCGGGTCGACGATGACCAGAGGTGGTCGCAGAAGGTCTCCGACCTTCAGCAGCAGCTTCAGGACGCCGAGGTGAGCCACAACGTGCAACGGGCTAGCTGGCGCAGGCAGGTGGAAGAATATAAAGGGAGATTCAGGACGGCGGCCGACGAAGTCATTCGTCTCCAGAGGCAGCTGGCTAACAGGGCACAGCTTACTTCCGCCCGAGATTCTGAAGAGCTCCAAGCTCTAAGAGGCACCGTTGAGGGGATTTCTGTCTCCCTCGGGGAAAAGACAGCTGAGCTGCAACAACTGAAGATCCGACTGGCACTCGAGCGGCGGGCCGTCGCGGACGCGGAAGCGGAATCCGAGGTCTTGAGGAAGAGGCGTCGAGAGGCGGAAGCCGAGAGCCAGCGACTTCGTCGGGCGCTCCAGGACGCGCTGCAGAAAAGGGGAGAGCTAGAAGAAGAAATTGAGAATCTGGGGCAGTCCTGGTTAAGGGACGGAGTAGATAATTCTAGGTCGGAGGGAGCAGGGCCTCCTTAGAGCTCTTTTCGTCTTTCTGTCTTTTCATGTATTTACTTCCTTTTTGTCGTTTTGCCTTTCTTTCTTTGGCCTTCCGGGCTTTGTAGTGTATATATCGGAAATGGAATGAAAAGGGCGTTTTGTGTTACCTCGTCCGCGCGTTGCACTAAATTGCCGTCCGCCGAACTTTTCTTGTCGTTCGACTTGTCTGATGTAGACGTCATTAGGGGGCGCCCGGTCGTCGATGCGTTAGCTCGCCTTTCTCGTCGTGCATGGCCGCAAGCCCGAGCTTGGCCGTCCGGGCCCCACATTATTTCGGGGATGTCGTTGTCTTCTTAACCGGTGTCGAAAGTCTTTTTAGCGGCCGGAGGTGTTCGGTAGGAACTCTCCATTTCAGTTGGGACGAAGTCCTTTAGGTCTTTTGGTGTGGTTCATCCTTCATCTGTTCCCGTCGTAGTTCGTCATCCTTCCTTTTTAATTTTCCTCCTCTTCTCGGAGTGAGGGCCTTCCCCCGCTTTTCGCGGGGTTGCATAGGAGCGAGGAGGTGCCGATGAGGGGCTTTTTTCTTTCACCCGATCTTGTTGGGCGACCGGGCTTCGCCACCATCAGCTCTTGCTGCAGAAGTCGTGGGTGGAACCCGGCTCCCGTAGGAGTCCGGGTGGAGTCTTCCTTGGCGTCGTGGACGAAGCCCGGCTCCCGTAGGAGTCCGGGCGGAGTCTTCCTCGGTGTTGTGGACGGAGCCCGGCTCCCGTAGGAGTCCGGGCGGAGTCTTCCTTGGCGTCGTGGACGGAGCCCGGCTCCCGTAGGAGTCCGGGCGGAGTCTTCCTTGGCGTTGTGGACTGAGCCC
This sequence comes from Elaeis guineensis, assembly GCF_000442705.2. Taxonomy (NCBI): domain Eukaryota; kingdom Viridiplantae; phylum Streptophyta; class Magnoliopsida; order Arecales; family Arecaceae; genus Elaeis; species Elaeis guineensis. The sequence goes on along the minus strand of NC_025996.2, from coordinate 594,692 downwards.
GGCTCCCGTAGGAGTCCGGGTGGAGTCTTCCTTGGCGTCGTGAACGGAGCCCGGCTCCCGTAGGAGTCCGGGCGGAGTCTTCCTTGGCGTTGTGGACTAAGCCCGGCTCCCGTAGGAGTCCGAGTGGAGTCTTCCTTGGCGTCGTGAACGGAGTCCGGCTCCCGTAGGAGTCCGGGCCTTCCACTTTGCTTGAGCCAGGGCGAGGTTCTCCTCCCGTTCCCGGCTTGGCTGTGGGGGCGCGTTAGGGCGCTGTAAGGCCTCTCCCTCCATCCGGTCTAAAAGAACCGGGTCTTTGGCTTTGCTCATGTCAGGACGAGGTTCTCCTCCTGTTCCTGACATGGCTGTGGGGGCACATCAGGGCGTTGTAAGGCCTCTCCCCAAATCCGGTCTAAAAGAACCGGGCCTTTGACTTTGCTCATGTCAGGACGAGGTTCTCCTCCTGTTCCTGACATGGCTGTGGGGGCACATTAGGGCGTTGTAAGGCCTCTCCCCCCATCCGGTCTAAAAGAACCGGGCCTTTGACTTTGCTCATGTCAGGACGAGGTTCTCCTCCTGTTCCTGACATGGCTGTGGGGGCACATCAAGGCGTTGTCAGGCCTTTCCCCCTATCCGGTGTAAAAGAACCGGGCCTTTGACTTTGCTCATGTCAGGACGAGGTTCTTTTCCTCCTGTTCCTGACATGGTTGTGGGGGCACATCAGGGCGTTGTAAGGCCTCTCTCCCCATCCGATTTTGAGATAGTCGGACTTTTATTTTAGGTATGCTTGGGCGGGGTTCTCCCCCGTTCCTAACAAAACTTTGTTTTTGGTGGGGTCATATCCAGTCATAATAAATCCACGCCAGATGGGAAGAGTATGTCAAGTAGAAAGAAATTTAGATTCAAGGTGAAATCGTAAGTGATACATTTACAGATTTTTCGAGTTCCACGGTCGCGGGTGGTCCGCTCCTCCTTGAGGCCCTCCGGTGATGGAGTCGATGGTCCCGATGGAAGGCCGGTCCCCGAGTTGCTCCTCCCTTCTTAGCGGTTCAGACTGCGGAAGGGCCTTTGGCCGATCTCCTCTACCCTCGGGCCTGCGTCGGATGAACCTGTCGAGTCGACCTCGCCGAATGAACTCCTCGATCTCGCCCTGGAGCTGGATGCATTCCTCTGTGTCGTGGCCGTGGTCACGGTGGTAGAGGCAGAATTTGTTGGGGTTGCGCTTCCCGGGGTGTGTGCGCATCCTCTCCGGCCTAGGGAGCTGCTCCCTGACCTCCATCAATACCTGGGCCTTCGAGGCGTTGAGGGGAGCGTAGTTGCGGAATCTCCCTGGTGGGGAATCCCGCCGAACCCCGCGATCCGGGCTTCTCTGCCTGCGCGCCCGAGGTGGAGTATGGGCGCGCTTATGCCCAGGAGGGGATCGAGAACGCAGCCGGGCTTCCTTTGGCCTTTTTTCAATTGCGGGCTTACTCGAGTCTCCCGCTTGCCGCTCCCTCGCCGTCTCTTCATCCTTCATTTTGAAGGCCTCTTCCGCTCGGGCGTATCCTTCGGCCCGAGCCAGCAAATCAGCAAAATCTCTGGGATATTTCTTCTCCAGGGAGAACAAAAGATCATTCTTCTGAAGGCCGCCCTGCGACTGATTGGTCCAAGTTCCGGACCTCCAGCGCCGCGATGTTGAAGCGGTTGATGTAGGCTCGAATGGACTCCCCTTCCCTTTGCCTGATGTTGATGAGAGACTCCGAACCCTTCCGGGGGCGCCGGCGCCTGCGGCTGCTGCATTGCTTGCACAGCTTCGGCGAGGCCTCTGACCTGCTGTGCCAGCAAGTCAAACTGCTCCGCGCCGACCGCCGCCGCCGGAGGAGGAGGTTGAGAAACAGGAGGGGAGGCCGGAGCCTGAGATCTGGCCGCGGAGGCCGTGGATCGTCGCGTGGACGCCTTGCGTGGAGGCATCGAGTAGGGATCCCGCGGGGGGAAACAAGGAGTAGGTGTTGGAGGAGACGATCGGGGGCGGCTCCGTTGAACGCTCCTTTAAGAACAAGGGTACTGCGAAGACACAGGCCCTTCCTCTAGCGCCAATCCTGTTGGTGCAAAAATCCGCTTGCGCCGGAGAAGCTGGAGTCGAGGAAGTCGCGGTCGCCGCCGGGACCTGCAAGGGAAGTCTAAACCGGAGGTGGGGTTGCTCCGGCAAGACCCTCCGACGCTCAAGTCAGTTCTCTGCTTCAACAAGAATGGAGTGTTCGAACGGAGAATTTAGCAGAGTTTTAGGTAAAAACTAGAGCTTATAGAATAACGTATCTGGGCCCCCCCTTTTATAGGCGGAGGGGCAGTAGCCTGATAGCGATATCTGTAACCGTCTGGCAGTGGGCTGCCCAGGGTCAGGCGGAGTTTGTTGCGCAGAGTAGTGGAGTGGACCCGTGGCTATCACCGGGGCGTGCCACGTGGAGTCTGCCGCGGGGAGTGGAGCGGCGTCCGTTGTCGTGACTTGCCAGCGAATGGGAGAATCGCGCGGTATCCGTCGCAGGAAGTGGAGCAAGATCGTGGCCGTTATTGTGGCCTGCCAGGGAGTAGTGGAGCTGCGCGGAATCCGTCGTAGGAAGTGGAGCAGAGCTGCGGCCTGTCAGGGAGTGATGGAGCTGCGCGGAATCCGCCGAAGGAAGTGAAGCAGGATCGTGGCCGTTATTGTGGCCCGCCAGGGGGTGCAGATCCATCGGCTGAAGTTCGGCAGCGGTCGGAGTCCGGCCCCCGTAGGGGTCCGGGAGGAGTCCTCCTTGAGGTTGGGGTCGTGGGTGGAGCCCGGCTCCCGTGGGAGTCCGGGCGGAGTCCTCTCGGAGCTGAAGTCGCGGGCAGAGCCCGGCTCCCGTAAGAGTCTGGGCGGAATCCCCTGCAATCAAAATCAGATGCGAAGTCCGGCTCCCGTAGGAGTCCGGACAAGGCTTACCGGCAGCTGATGTTGAGAACGGAGCCCGGCTCCTGTAGGAGTCCGGGCGGAGTCTACTTGCGGTTGAAGTTGTTGGCGGAGTCCGGCTCCCATAGGAGTCCGGACGGAGTCCGTCTGCAGCCGCTGGAGTCGAGGACGAAGCCCGGCTCCCGTAGGAGTTCGGGCGAAGTCTTCCTGCAATTAAATTTAAAGGCGAGGTCCGGCTCCCGTAGGAGTCCGGACGGGGCTTACCAGCAGTTGATGTTGAGGACGGAGCCCGGCTCCCGTGGGAGTCCGGGCGGAGTCTACTTGCGGTTGAAGTTGTTGGTGGAGTCCGGCTCCCGTAGGAGTCCGGACGAAGTCTGCTTGCGGTTGAAGTTGTTGGCGGAGTCCGGCTCCCGTAGGAGTCCGGACGAAGTCTGCTTGCGGTTGAAGTTGTTGGCGGAGTCCGGCTCCCGTAGGAGTCCGGACGGAGTCCGTCTGCGGTTGAAATTGTTGGCGGAGTCCGGCTCCCGTAAGAGTCCGGACGGAGTCTGCTTGCGGTTGAAATTGTTGGCGGAGTCCGGCTCCCGTAGGAGTCCGGGCGGACCTCCTGGAGCCGATTCTGCTGAGGACTTCGGCTGTGGGTATTTTATACCCAACAATACTAGTACAGGATTCAGCACTGAGACGGTGAACTTTGGTCAAGAGATATATTTTTATTAATAGATATAGAATAGAAAAGGCATGCAGTATTCATCTTCAATATAAAGACATAATTACATGTCACAAATATTAGAAAGGTACACTGACCTCCAAATTTGGACCAAGAGAAGTGTTTGTTGGATCTGTTGCTATCAATGCTGCTTCGCAGAGCTTTATTGCTTTGTGTAGATCTCTTAGGTGACCCCATTTAGGTTGCCTAATAATTCCTGTTATGTATGTGAAAAAATACAATGAGAGCTTTCCCACAAAAACTGAAGATGTTTTAATTTAGTTTCCATATATCAAAAAGCATGTGATATTTACAAAATATAAAACTAAAGTTTATTTCTGTATATTTAAACTGCAAAAAGCTAAAACGATCGGTAGGAAGTTTATTGATGCATATTTTTAAATAATTTAACAAAATCAATGATATTTTCCTAACTTTTTATTTTTAATCTACCAACAAAGGGGACACTACTTATAAATCTCTGGTGTTATCCATAATCAGCAGTCTAGTCCCAATTATCCGGAGTCAACTTTTTGAATCCTCCTCAACCATTTAAACATAGAGCACCACATCCTCGATCACTTCCAAGAAATTTATATCCCCTCTGCGTATCATCTACATTTCCTTTCCCCAACCAGTCTTTCTCGACACTTGAACACAAGAATAAGTTGTTGCCCTCAACATGACATCCCTAAAATCTCCATTTAATAAGCTCATACCATCGCAGCGGCCCTAATTAAATCCTCTCCATCAGGTCAATCTCAATCGGTGTAAATTTGTTTGCAATCATGCCAGTTCATTTTGTGCGAGATATTAACAATAAAAGTCCGTCGGATGAAAGCAAGTCACTGAAAATTGAATTTCTTATAGAACAAGGAGGTTATAGCTCAAGCTTACCGTACTCATCGATTGGAGCATCATAGTCATAGCTTGTGGCAATAAATGGCCCCCCAGAGGTGCGTCCAAAGTTTGTTCCACCATGATACTGGTAAAAACATATTGAAAAAAATCCGTGATTTTATGATCTAGCTGAGGAGATCATAGAAAGGCAAGGAGAAAAGATATCACCATAATAACCCAGCAGGCATCAACACACGTGCCTGAAAATTCGAGTCCAAATAATTACCATGTAGTAGTTTTGGAAGGTACCACCACGTTGGAAAAAACGGGCAACGGCAAATGCAAGGTCCTCAACCGGTCGATATGGCGCTCTACCACCAAAAGAAAGGAACCTAACAAGTAAAATATTCAGCCGGGTGAGAAGGGGAGGAGAGCAAAATAAAAAAATACGAGAAGCTTAGCAGACATATTCATGATATGCCTAAAGAGAAGAATAGCAGGAATTAGAAGAAGTTGTTAGAAAGGCCTCTCGCACATGCGCCACAGGACTCAGCACCAGCATATGATGGAGAAAGCTGGGTAGAGGCTAGAGAGTGAAACGGATCGAAAAGCCTTACCATCCGCTCCAGGCCTCCGTCCAAATCTTAGGCTTCTTGTCCGAGTTCGGAGTGAATGAATCACAGTAAAACCCATTGCAGGTGTTGATCTGCAAAACAGAATTTGATATGTCAATGATGATCAGCAAACAGCCATTGAATATTTATATATCACAGAAAAAGAGTGGCGTAGGGAGAGTTGTGTTGAAGACCAGCATGGTTCCACTTACTATAGGGTCAGGGGCATCGGATTGCTGGCACATCACCCAGGGCACGCCCGTGTCTAGAGAGGTAGCCATGGATGCGGACCAATTGATGTAAGACTTGGCTGCCGAACCATAGGCAGCGTCGATATTCCCATACTCGTTCTCGATCTGCCACCACCCCCCCAAAAAAAATAAAAAAATTAATAACAATAATTCATCCTATACGTATCAAGGCCTCACAAGAGAGCTACGGTGGGAGGGTACCTGAGATAAGATGATGGGTCCACCTTGGGATGCATACAGCTTCTCCTGCTTCATCATGTCGACGATCTTCGCCGTGAAACGCTGCATCTCCGTCTGGTAGACACAAGGGGAACAAAATTAAACATAAACTAACAATCAGAACCGAAGGCATCGAGGTTCGGAAGGGGTGGTGTGTATGACTATGAATTAACCTTGAAGGGCTCGTTGTCGGTCCTGAATTTGATTCCGGGGATGAAATGCAACCAGAGCGGGAATCCCCTGGCATCAGAATTCCAAAGCCATTGCTGTCAAATCACCAAAATTACCAGAAAGAGGCAGAGAAAATTAACGAAGTGGAGGGATCCGTGCTCACCCGTAATTCCACTCCGCACAGACGTAAGGCCCAATCCGGAGATGAACGTAAAGGCCGGCCTCCGCGACCGTCTTCACAAACCTCACCAGGTCCTTCCTCCCTTCGAAGTCATACTATTTTTACAAGCAAACGAAGAATCTTGTTTTATAGAGAAGTTGAAAATCCCAAAAAAAAAAAAAGGAACAGAGACAAGGAATAGACTGCGGAGCCACAACAGAGTATCCGCATGAGACTGAATGGAAGGCAAAGATGAAATTGCGAAACCATTTTTTATAAAGAAAAAAAGAAAGAAAGAAAGAAAGAAAAAAAGACCCCAAATGATAGAGCAGATTCAAGAACTCCATTGCATAACATCAGTACCAGAAGGATGATTTTTTTTTCCTAAAAAAAAAAAAAGGAAAATAAAGAACTCCTCCTAAATTATACAATTTTTTTAAAGAAGGAAAAACTCCAAGGAAAAGATCGATTAAAGAATTGGAATCGAGAACGCCATCGACGAGGAGGGAATGGAAAAAGAGAACGGGTAAAAATGTTTGCCTGGTTCTGGACGGGTTCGTGGAGGTTCCAGAAGACGTAGGTCTCGATGACGTCCAGCCCGCCGTTCTTGGCATTGTCGATCAGACCCGCCCACATCTGCATTAATTCGAACGATTCCAGCATCACCTCGGCACCTCTTCAGTACTGACCAACAATGATTCAAGAAAGCTGCAAGAAAGCAAAGCTCACCTCGGGGGTGCTGCGGGGGTAATGGATGGAGCCGGAGATGAGCACCCGGCGAGCCCCATTGATCACCAGCGCCCGGTGGTCGTACGTCACATCAGCCGCCGAGCACAATGGAAGGAGAAGAACAAGGAAAAGGAAAAGCTTCCGCCAAGCTGCTGCCCTTACCATTGATGTATGAGTGCGAGCGTGTGCGTCTGGGAAAAGAAAAGAGAAAAGCAAAAGAAACAAGGAAGGAATGTCACGAGAGAGAGAGAGAATTTGTTTATTGTTGGGATATACCGACTGACGACTTCGATGGACGACTCACGACTTCGACTGATGACCCCGACAGATGATTTTGACTGACGACCGACGGACGACTTCGACGGATGACCCCGACGAACGACTCCGACAGACGACCCCGACAGACGACTCCAACAGACGACCCCGACAGACGACTCCGATCGATACCCGACTCTACCGACCGACCCCGACGGACGACTGACGACCCCGACGGATGACTCTGACGGACGACTCCGATTGACGACCCCGACAGACGACTCCGACGGACGACCGATGGACGACTCCGACCGACGACCGACGGACGACTCCGACGGACGACCCCGACGGACGACTCCGACCGACGCCCGACTCTACCGACCGACGACTCTATCGACCGAGCCCGACTCTACCGACTGACGACTCCGACGATGGATGCCGATAATGGCCGCCGACTATATCCGGCCTGGGGTATATCGGCCGAACAGACCCATACTGTTCCCGGTCGGCCAAGCAGTCGAGCCTGAAATACCGACTCACTATCGGGGCGGGGGGTGGCAGCCGACGTCCGACTCCCGCAATGCACCAGACCGGCCGACGGTATCTCCGGGTCATTACCCGACGCCCCGCAGCCGAATACCGACATATAGTCGATCAGCCCCCTCCGCAAACGTCGTACGACTGCTATGGACTGCCGTCCTGACAAGAACATGCGGCGTGGCCGCCCTGGGGCATTGTCTTACCAAGGACATAGGTCAATCCCAGTGACTTGACAGCTTACGGCGACTTGACAGTTCGCGGCGATTTGACAGCCTCCAGCGATTTGACAACTCTCCAGTTGTCTGCACCATTAATGGCAGGACCATACCGCGTTCTACTATAAAATGGGGTAAGGCAACAGTCTTAGTAAGCTTTCTCAAGCTCTTAAAAGCATCCCTAAGCTCTTGAGCTCTCTCTCTCTCTCTCTCTCCCTCTAGCTCTCTCCCGCTGAGCCCCTGATTTTCCACTGTTGCCTAGTCTCCTCTCTAACTTGACTGTCGGAGGGTCCCCATTGGAGGTGTCTCCGATCTGTGCGGATTTTTCTTGCAGGTGTGCGACACCGACGATCGGGCGACCGAGGGGGGATGGCCACAACAGATTTTGGCACGCCAAGTAGGGGTACTCAACAGAGGTAAGCCAGCGAGCTCCACAGAGCTTGAAAAACCTCTCGAAATGATGAAAATCAGAGCTCAGCGATCGAGAGCTACCGGGTCGGCGAGGCGCTCTTCCCGTCGGGAAGAGGCCCTCCTCCACCTTCCATGGTGGAGCCCAGCTCTCCGCATCCAGTGGTAACTACGGAGGTGCAAATCGCGGCGATCGTGCGGCAAATGACCGTTCTGACGGACGCAGTCAAAAGCCTCCAACAGCAACCGACTCAGTTGCCGCAACCATCGGCGGAACAATCGACGGCGCACCCTATGCCGCCAGAAACAGCCACCGACGCCTGCGTCAGCTCCCGTCTCCTCCTCAAGAGTAGCCGCCTCAGCACTCCCACCGAGAAGGAGCGAGGCGGCCACGGCGTGACCCTCACCGGTCTCAGCATCCCTCTCCTTCCCAGCTGGAGTGGGCAAGGAACGGGAAGTGGCCGCGGACACCGTCCGTCTCATCCTCACATTCTTCGAGAGGTTCGACTCCTGGGATTTCTCAACACCGACGGTTGGATGACTACGAACGCAGGCTCGAAGAAATCGACCGTCGGCTCGCTCAACTCCAGGTGGATGGCCAGAAGTCTTCGAACGACGTCGACTTCCGGACCACCCAATCTCTCTTCCGATTTATCCTCGACGAGCCGATTCCTAGTCGGTTCAAGATGCCACACGTGGAGCCTTACGACGGCTCCACCGACCCAGTTGACCATCTGGAGAGCTACAAGGCCCTCATGACGATTCAGGGGGCGATCGATGCCCTCCTTTGCATCGGCTTCTCCGCAACGCTCCGTAAAATCGCTCGGGCTTGGTACTCTGGCCTCCGCTCGGGGAGTGTCCACTCTTTCGGGTAGCTCGAGCATTCTTTCGTGGCCCACTTCAGCACCAGCCGGAAGCCGCCGCAAATCTCGGACAGTCTTTTCTCCCTTAAATAGGGAAAAAATGAGATGCTCCGATATTTTGTGGTCCGATTCAACGCGGCCACACTTGAGGTCTGGGACCTCAACGAAGACATGGCTATCTCGACCATGAAGAGGAGACTAAGGGGGTCCCGATTCACCTATTCCTCGGATAAGACCCTCCCCCGGATATATGCCGAGTTGCTGGAGCGTGCATATAAATACATACGCGCGGACAAAGGAGCTTCTGACCGGCACTTGACCAAGGATGCGGGCCAAAAGGAGAAGCAGAAGAAAAATCGAGCTGTTGCTGAACCCAGCAGGCCCCCGACCAACAAACGGGTCTCGTCCCGATGACGGAGTCCGAGATCCCTCTGACACCAGAGTTCGAGATCGACGCAACGCAGGTATGACTCCTACACCCCTCTCTCCGCTCCTCGTGCGTAGATCCTGATGGAGATCGAAGGAGCGGAATACCTGCGATGGCCCCTGCCTCTGAAGGCAAAAGGGCCTCGACCAACATGGCTCGATCGTCGATCATCGAATCAACGGCTTGATCATCGATCGCCGAACCGACGGCCTCGATCTCTGAAGGCAAAAGGGCCTCGACCAACGTGGTTCGATCATCGATCGTCGAATCTACGGCTCGATCGCCGATTGTCGAATCTACGCCTCGGCCTCTGAAGGCAAAAGGGCCTCGACCAACATGGCCGATCGTCGATCGTCGAATCTACGGCTCGATCGTCGATCGCCGAATCTACGCCTCAGCCTCTGAAGGCAAAAGGCCTCGACCAACATGGCTCGATCATCGATCGTCGAATCTACGGCTCCATCATCGATCGTCGAATCTACGCCTCGGCCTCTGAAAGAAAAAGGCCTCGACCAACGAGGCTCGATCGTCGATCGTCGAATCTACGCTTCGACCTCTGAAGGAAAAAGGTCTCGACCAACGTGGCTCGATCATCGATCACCGAATCTACGGCTTGATCGTCGATCGCCGAATCTACGCCTCGGCCTCTGAAGGCAAAAGGCTTCAACCAATGCGGCTCGATCGTCAATCGCCAAATCTACGGCTCGATCGCCGATCACTGAATCTACGCCTCAGCCTGTGAAGGCAAAAGGCCTCGACCAACGTGGCTCGATCGCCGATCGTCGAATCTATGGCTCGATCGTCGATCGCTGAATCTACGCCTCGATCTCTGAAGGCAAAAGACCTAGACCAACATGGCTCGATCGTCGATCGCCGAATCTACGGCTCGATCGTCGATCGCCGAATCTACGCCTCAGCCTCTGAAGGCAAAAGGCCTCGACCAACGTGGCTCGATCGTCGATCGCCGAATCTATGGCTTGATCGTCGATCGTCGAATCTACGCCTCGGCCTCTGAAGGCAAAAAGTCCTCGACCAACACGGTCGATCGCCGATCGTCGAACCGATGGCCTCGGCCTCTAAAGGCAAAAGGCCTCGACCAATGCGATTCGATCGCCGATCGTCGAATCTACGGCTCGATCTCTGATCGCCGAATCTACGGCTCGATCACCGATCGTCGAATCTACGGCTCGACCTCTGAAGGCAAAAGGACCTCAACCAACACGGTCGATCGTCGATCGCCAAATCAATGGCTCGATCACCGATCGCCGAACTGACGGCCTCGGCCTCTGAAGGCAAAAGGTCTCGACCAACATGGCTCGATCGTCGATCGTCAAATCAACGGCTCTATCACCGATCGCCGAACCGACGGCCTCAGCCTCTGAAGGCAAAAGGGCCTCGACCAATGCGGCTCGATCGTCGATCACCGAATCTACGGCTTGATCGCCGATCGCCGAATCTATGCCTCGGCCTCTGAAGGCAAAAAGGCCTCGACCAACGTGGCTTGATCGTCGATCGTCGAATCTACGGCTCGATCACCAATCACCGAATCTACACCGTGATGTACCCGCCCAACCAAGGTCCAGGCAGCGGGTATTCGACTTGTGACATACCGACTTGGTCACGACCGATCGAAGGATATTCGGCTTGCCACCGTTTATCATACGTCCCGACGTGCATGCCCGACCAAGGGCCGGACAATGGATATTCGACTTGTCATCGTTATCCTATCCGAATACGTTGGACACTACTCGACTATCAGATTCTACGATGGAGATCGAAGGAGCGGAATATCTACGACGGCCTCCGCCTCTAAAGGCAAAGGGCTTCGACCAATGCGGCTGGCTAACTTGCCGACTTAGCTTCGACTAAGAAGGGCAAAATACCAAGACGACCGCGATCGCACTCGCGACAAACCGACTTGGTCACAATCAGTCGAAGGATATTCGGCTTGCCACCATTTATCATACGCCCAGATGTGCATGCCCGACCAAGGGCCGGACAATGGATATTCGACTTATCATCATTATCCTATCCGAATACGTCGGGCACTACTCGACCGTCAGACTCTACGGAATGATCGTGTCGATATGCTACATTTGGGGATGGCCGACACCCGACCCGACGTGCATGCCCGACTAAGGTCCGGGCGACGGACGCTCGACCTACAGTCAGGACGACTCTCGACCATCGGATCCTATGCAACCTGTACGACAGTCAGGACGCCGGCCTGCGATCGGGGCTTGCTCTGCCTTTGGCGTGGCGTGCACTACTGACTACCTTGATCAACTACGCTGGATCCTACCGAACGTCCTAACGAGGTATGTCGGAGCTACGACCTGTACACTCGGAGATGTCTCGGCAAGGGGCAAGACGTGACGGAAAACCACTCCTTTCGCCTGAAGCCGTCGCCCACGTGTTCACGCGGGCCAACACGACATCGGACTTAGGAGTGGGGGGGCAACTGTTGGGATATACCGACTGACGACCCCGACGGACGACTCTGACGGATGACTCCGACTGACGACCCCGACAGACGACTCCGACGGACGACCGACGGACGACTCCGACCGACGACCGACGGACGACTCTGACATACGACCCCGACGGATGACTCCGACGGACGACCCCGACAGATGACTCCGACCGATGCCCGACTCTACCGACCGACGACTCCGATGGACGACTGACGACCCCGACGGAGGACTCTGACGGACAACTCCGACTGACGACCTCGACAGACGACTCCGACGGACGACTCTGACCGACGACCGACGGACGACTCTGACGGACGACCCCGATGGACGACTCCGACGGACGACTCCGACGGACGACCCCGACGGATGACTCCGACCGATGTTCGACTCTACTGACTGATGACTCTACCGACCGACGCCCGACTCTACTGACCGACGACTCCGACGATGGATGCTGACAATGGCCGCCGACTATATCCGACCGGGGGTATGTCGGCCGAACAGACCCATACTGTTCCCTGCCGGCCAAGCGATCGAGCCCGAAATACCGACTCACTGTCAGAGGGGGGGTGGCAGCGGACGTCCGACTCCCGCAATGCACCAGACCAGCCGACGGTGTCTCCGAGTCATTATCCAATGCCCTGCAGCCGAATACCGACGTATAGTCGGTCAGCCCCCTCTCCAAATGTCGTACGACTGCTATGGGATGTTGTCCTGACAAGAACATGCGGCGTGACCGCCTTGGGACATTGTCCTACCAAGGACATAGGTCAATCCCAGTGACTTGACAGCCCGCGACGATTTGACAGTCCGCGGTGATTTGACAACCTCCAGCGATTTGACAACTTCCCAGTTATCTGCATCATTAATGACAGGATCATACCGCGTTCTACTATAAAATGGAGTAAGGCAACAGTGTTGGTATGGCGAAGCTCCCTAAGCTCTTGAGCTCTCTCTTTCTCCCTCTAGCTCTCTCCTTTTGAGCCCCTAATTTTTCATTGTTGTTTAGTCTCTTTTTTGATTTGACCGTCGAAGGATCTCCGTCGGAGATGTCTCTGGTCTGTATGAATTTTTCTTGCAGGTGCACAATACCGATGGTCGAACGAGGGGGGGGGGGGGGGGGGGATTGGCCGCAACATTTATATGATAGAAGGTTGGGGGACTAATCGCTTCTTTAATGTGCGTTCGAGCAGCGGTTGCTTGTGGGGGGAAGCAAGAGAGAGAGTAAAAGATTCCCGTGACTTGGTGTGGTGGCATCAATTATTTATCCTCACGTTTCACTACTCGTCAATCCATCTGCACTGCTCATTCCGTCTTTGTTCTTTCATGTGAATTTTTTCAGCATTGCTTTCTTTGATTTTTTGTCTTCGGATGCTGGGCTGAGGCGGAGAAAGGAACACGTACGAAGAAAGGAGAAGACAAGGAGGGGATTTATTTCTGTGATTTTGGTGGCATCTAGAGGTCACACTCGGTGGTGTTCTGCTTCGGATGCTGGGCTGAGGCGGAGAAAGGAACACGTACGAAGAAAGGAGAATATAAGGAGGGGATTATTTCTGTGATTTTGGTGGCATCAAGAAGTCACACTCGGTGTCTACCTGCCAGCAGAACGCCACCGACGGAACGTATCTGGCAGCAGCGGAAAAGAGTAAAGAGATTAAGCGGTGTGTCGTATCTGACACGGTACCCCCTACTTGTCATAGCAATGGATCAGACGCGAGAAAACAGAAGAACGGAGTTTCTACGCATAAACTTTATGTGCTGGCGGAGCGGGTAGGATGAGTTGAATCGGTGAAATACAAGGGGTCGCGGTCCAATTCCACCTTGTGCATGCAATACTGAGGCGATGGGTTGAGCGTAATCGGATCTTTGGATACCGCATGTAGACTTTATGTGTACGCTAGCTGTCGGTAGTTCGAGAGGGACAGGCCGCGTGTGCGTGCGTGTTTTGTTTTGTTTTGTTTTTTTTTTTTTTTTTTTTGGATAAGAAGGCCGTGTGGTTTCGTTATTGCTTCTCGGCGTCTTTATTGCCTGCTATCTCCACTGCAGGTTCGGCTGTCTTTGCTCTATCAGCAAACACCATTTCACCAGCGACGTTGCTCGCATGGCAAATTCAGAGCTCCCAGATTTCAGCTACTTCGAATGATCGGTTGTGAAAAGGAGACCCCCCCACCCCCCGCGCGAGGCCTGAGCCATTGGAAAATAAGGCGGCGTACCTGCTATGATGCCACTATCTGCTTCACGATGCCAAATAAGGCGAAAAGTAACAAAAATGCAGCATCATTATTTCTATTGTTTATGAAGACTTAGATCGTACCATTAGCTGGCACGGACATTTAGATTAAAAAATAAATTAATACCGGTGCATGATTTGAATAAAAATATATAAATAAAAATTTATATTAGACCGATAATTAAAATGCTCAAAGTGACCAAAAAAGCCACCATAATGATTGTTTTGCCATGTACATAGTAAAATAGTACAGATTATACCATGTATTGTTCACAGGATTTGGACAAACAATACGCTCCAAATCGCTAATTCAAATCTAAGTTAGGATTTTTCTCACGAATATAATAATTATATATATTTTTTTATTTAATAGCAATAATTTTTAGAGATAAATATATAGATAATAATTATTATGCAAGATTATAATTTTTTTGTAATTAGATTAATTGGCAACACCAACAGATGAACAGGACCCCGTAGGAAATGTAAATGGGTATATTGAGTAAGATTAGACTGAAAAATTATGTCTTGAATTCTGAAAATAAGAAAGGGGGAAAGCAATTTCATTGTAATTGAAAAATTCAGAAGTTTAGATAGTTTCTTCGTAAGTCTGGCTTAATGGACTTGAGATATTACAGTCTTCTTTTTACCTGATGTAATAATCGGTTGGGCTTGACTCGTATTTGAAAAAGGTTGGAATGTTTCTTTGCTTCGGATGCCTGATTAGATCTCTTCTCTGAGTTTAAAATTCAACATCTAACCAGATTAGCTTCAGACCATCGCCCATTACTTCTTACGGTGTCAGTGGTGTGTATTAGGGGACGACCTCCTTTTAGATTTCAGAAAATCTGAATATATGCTAAGAGTGCTCATGAAAAACTCCGTCGGACCTGGAATTGTAGCTACATTTCTTCCCTCACTGTTAGATTGTTGAAGCTTCTCTCCCAGACTGAACGTACACTCTGAAGATGGAAGGGGTATGTTGGGTGTAAAACCCCCCCAGCCGAAGTTCGTGTCAGGAGTGGCTCCTACGGGAGCCGGACTCCGTCTCCAATTTCAACTGCAGGCAAACTTCGTCCGGACTCCTACGGGAGCCGGACTCCGTCTCCAACTTCGGTTGTAGGCAAACTTTGTCCGGACTCCGTCTCCAACTTTGACTGCAGGCAAACTTCGTCCGGACTCCGTCTCCAACTTCAACTGCAGGCAAACTTCGTCCGGACTCCTACGGGAGCCAGACTCCGTCTCCAACTTCGGCTGCAGGCAAACTTCGTCCGGACTCCTACGGGAGCCGGACTCCGTCTCCATCTTCGACTGCAGGCAAACTTCGTCCGGACTCCTACGGGAGCCGGACTCCGTCTCCAACTTCGATTGCAGGAAGACTTCGTCCAGACTCCTACGGGAGCCGGTCCCGTCTCCAACTTCGATTGCAGGAAGACTTCGTCCGAGCTCCTACGGGAGCCAGATTTCGCCTCCGACTCCAACTACAGGTGGGATTTGTCCGGGCCCCCACGGGAGCCGGACTTCCACCCTGAACTCCTGCTGAAGGTCTCGGCCTAGATTCCTCGATAAATGATCTCCATCCGGGCTTCTGCGGAAATCAGACTCCAACCGAACTTCAGCCGACAAGTCTGGACCCCCTGGCAGACCGCAGTAACGGCCACGACTCTGCTCCACTCACTACGGCGGATCCTACGCGGCTCTATTACTCCCTGGCGGGCCGCAGTAACGGCCACGACTCTGCCTCACTCCCTGCAGTGGATCCTGTGCAGTTCCACTATTCCCTGGCGAGTCGCGACAACGGACGTCGCTCCGCTCCCCGCAACTGATTCCACGTGGCGAGCCATGATGACAGCCACGACTCCACCCCATTACTCTTCATGATTAATTACTCCTGGCCCCATACGGCCCACGACGAGGCGATCATAGACAGTCGCTATCAATCCTCTGCTCCCCTCGTCTATAAAAGGGGACCCCAGATACGTTATTCTCTAAGCTCTCATTTTTACCTAGAAACCCTGCTAAAATTTTCGTTCGAGCACTCCATTCTTGTTGAGGCAGAGAACTGACTTGAGCGTTGGAGGATCTTGCCGGAGCAACCCCACCTCCGGTTTAGACTTCTTTTGCAGGTCCCGACGGCGACCGCGGCTCCCTCGACTCCAGCTTCTCCGACGCAGGCGGATTTTTACACCAACAAGGTATATGGAAAATATTTTTAAGAAAGGTCAAGAGTTGAATGATATGTTATTTAAACTTCAGGAGAAGGAAGAGCAATTGGGAGGTTTGTCCATACAAGAACATCAATTGTTACTATGGTTGTTGAGGCAATATCATAGGAATTTACATCTTCAGGAGATTTTCAGGAGACAAAAATTTAGAATGGCTTGACTTCAGGAAGGGGATGCCAATACCAGATTTTTTCATAGATCTACTATTCTGCGAAGGAGGGCTAATCATATTACTCATATTATTAACAATCATGGCGCTGATCTGTCTGAGGAAGCAATCGTCAGAGATTACATTCTGTCGCAGTTCTAATTCAGATGGCAGACGTAGGTTGACGTGGAGGATATCCAGCTTCCTCCTGCCTCATCTCAGGTGTCTCGAGAGGACAATGAGTTCATCTCTAGGGATGTTTCTTTTGAAGAGATTAAGGAGGTCATCTAGCATTTGCGGGCTGACAAGGCCCTAGGCCAGATGGGTTTCAAGCCTTCTTTTTTCAGCATTTTTGACATTTAATCAGGGATGATGTGATCATAGCTATAAAGTATGTCTTTCTTACAGCTAGCATTCCTAGAAGCTATAAAAAGACCTTTATAGTCCTCATTCCTAAAAAACCAAGCCCTGACCGTGTTGGAGATTTTCGGCCTATAAGTTTATGTAATACAGTCTATAAAATTGTGGCTGCCATATTGGTGAATAGGATGAAAGCTCTTCTCCCTAAATTGGTTCCTATTGAAAAGGGTACTTTCGTGCCGGGCTAGAATATTGTGGATAATATCTTTATTAGGCAAGAAATTATGCATTCTCTTTATAGAGCTCCTTCTACTCGAAGTCTTATAGCTCTCAAAATAGATATGGAGAAGGCTTATGATAAGGTGCAATAGAAGTTTGTGCTCCAAGTCCTTCATTTTAGATTTCATACCTGTTTTATTGATTGGTTCGGGTTAGCCTCCTTGAGCTTAACTTTGCTCTGCTCATTAATGGATCTGCTACAAACTGGTTTTTGCCTCCCTGCGGGCTGCGCCAGAGATGTCCTATGTCTCCTTATATATTCTATGCTCTGATATCCTTTCCAATATGTTGAAGTATGCTATTGAGAAACATTGGTTAAGGGTCTTCAATCATAATAGTGGGGGACCTAAGATCTCTCATGTGTTATATGCTGATGATGTGCTCTTGATTACAAGGGCCACTGTGAAGGATGGAGTTTGCATTAAGGTAATTTTTGATGTTTACTATTTAATGTCGGGTCAGGTTAATCAATCTAAGTCCTATATTTCATATAGTCCCTCTACTTCTCGTGCTATTAGGCAGACTATTGGTGCCTTATTACAAATGACTGAGAAAAGAGGCCCTTGGAAGTATCTGGGGGTGTCGGTGTCTGGAGAAAAGTTGGCAACCTCGAATCTTATATATATTAGAGAGGCTGTTATTCATAGGATTGATGGGTGGGCTTGGAGAACCCTTTCCTCTACTGGTCGATTAACTCTTGTTCAGTCTGTGTTGACTTCTTTATCTTTATATTCTATGGCCTTTATTCTAATTTTCACTATGTTGATTCATAAAATTGAGAAGGATATTAGGGCCTTCTTCTAGGTGCATTCTTCAGATAGGCGTGGCATGCATCTGATTTAATTGGATATTATTTGCTCCCCTAAAAAAGAGGGCAGATTGAGCGTAACATCCTTACTGGAGCGAAAAGATCTTTTCTTGTACTGGTTGGCTGCTCAGCTGACCCTTAGACCTCACTCTTTGTGGGCCAAGCTGATTGCTGCAAAATATAAATTTTCTAGGGTTTGGCATAATTATAAGAAGCCTGCTCGGTGCTCTGCAATTTGGGCTAAAATAGTTGCCCATGGTCTTGAGGTAAGCTTTAATTTTTCGTGGACAATTAGAGATGAAAGTTCGATTAATGTGATAAAGGATGCATGGATTCCTCCTATCCCTATATTACTGTCTCCTACTTTTATTAATATGGATGTCTCTTGTGAGCACTGGAGGGTTAGAAATCTTATGACATTAGATAAAAGGTAGGATCTGAATATTCTAAACCTTTTATTTTCGGAGGATTTGGTAGCACGCATTACTAATATTTCTTTGCCATGTCACGACTGGGCAGATCAGTTGTGCTGGGGAAATATAGGACGAAAGGAGGTGAGGTTGATGGACATCAAACACTTAACTAAGGGGTCGGCTCTTACTCATCATAGCAATCTGCTTCATAATGTTTGGAAATTAGATGTACTGATGCAAGTTAAAATATTTTGGTGGAAGTTGGTTTGACAGAAATTTTCTTGTAAGGTGCTCGTGTAGCAGAAATATCATTCCCACTGTGCATCAGTTCTGTGATCTTTGCCATCAAGTACTTGAGAATATGCAACACGTTTTTGTGGACTGCTCCTTTGCAAAAAGCTGCTGGATTGTCTGTGCCCAGGCTTTTGGACCTAATTTTCTGCCTTTTTCTTTGCTAGAGTTGGAACATTTTATTCTGAATTCGTAGGTACAGAGAAAGTTGAGGGCTATCATGGCTTGTGTGGTATGGTCAATCGAGTTGGCCCGGAACGAGAGATTGTTCCAGCAGCTTTCCATTTCTCCTATGCAGATTTACAGACTCTGCTCCTTGTTCTTGATAATTCATGGCTTAATTTTTTTCTTATACCTCATAATAATCCTCGAAACTGGGGGGTCAGGAGGTCGGGTCTTGCGACACCTAGAGGTAGCAACTATGTTTATTGGCTCCCTCCTCCCAGGGGTGTTTTGAAGCTTAATTTTGATGCTTCTATCTCTATGGAACGAGCTGACGTTGCTTATATCATCCGGGACCATTATGATTTATCTGTTAGTGCTGAAGGCAAGAGGCTGTCTACGTCCTTGATGCCTTATACTGAATTGATGGCAGTTTGGGTGGGGGTTACTATGGCCATTCATGACCTCCATGTGTAGGATCTTTGAGTCGATGATGATTCTATAACTATAATTCGTTGGCTTATTTTTTGTTATAGCAAGCACAAATATAGAACACACACAGATTCGTACAATCACACAAAATAAAGAAGAGAAGAAAAAACAAACACAAGATTTACGTGGTTCGACTGAAAGGCCTACGTCTACGGACAAGACACGAGAGAAAAATTTCACTATGATGAAAAGAGAGATACTGTTGGGTATAAAATACCCACAGTCGAAGTTCTCAGCAGGATTGACCCTTGCAGGCTCCGCCCACGACTTCAACCGCAAGGAAGACTCCGCCCGGACTCCTACGGGAGCCGGACCCCGTCCACGACTTCAACCGCAAGGAAGACTCCGCCCGGACTCCTACGGGAGCCGGGCTCCGTCCACGACCTTAACCGCAAGGAGGACTACGCCCGGACTCCTACGGGAGCCGGGCTCCGTCACCAACTTCAACTGCTGGTAAGCTCCGCCCGGACTCCTACGGAAGCCGGGCTCCGTCACCGACTTCAACTGCTGGTAAACTCCGTCCGGACTCCTACGGGGGCCGGACTTCGCACCCGGCTTTAATTGCAGGGAGACTCCGCCCGGACTCCTACGGGAGCCGGGCTCCGCCCACGACTTCAACCGCAAGGAAGACTCCGCCCGGACTCCTACGGGAGCCGGGCCCCGTCCACGACTTCAACCGCAAGGAAGACTCCGCCCGGACTCCTACGGGAGCCGGGCCCCGTCCACGACTTCAACCGCAAGGAAGACTCCGCCCGGACTCCTACGGGAGCCGGGCCCCGTCCATGACCTCAACCGCAAGGAGGACTCCGCCCGGACTCCTACGGGAGCCGGGCTCCGTCACCAACTTCAACTGCTGGTAAGCTCCGCCCGGACTCCTACGGGAGCCGGGCTCCGTCACCGACTTCAACTGCTGGTAAGCTCCGGTCGGACTCCTACGGGAGCCGGGCTCCGTCAACGACTTCAACTGCTGGTAAGCTCCGCCCGGACTCCTATGGGAGCCGGGCTCCGTCACCGACTTCAACTGCTGGTAAACTCCGTCCGGACTCCTACGGGGGTCAGACTTCGCACCTGACTTTAATTGCAGGAAGACTTCGCCCAGACTCCTACGGGAGCCGGACTCCGCCCACGACCTCAACCGCAAGGAGGACTCCGCCCGGACTCCTACGGGAGTCGGGCTCCGTCACCAACTTCAACTGCTGGTAAGCTCCGCCAGGACTCCTACGGGAGCCGGGCTCCGTCACCAACTTCAACTGCTAGGAGGACTCCGCCCGGACTCCTACGGGAGCCGGGCTCCGTCACCGACTTCAACCGCTGGTAAGCTCCGCCCAGACTCCTACGGGAGCCGAGCTCCGTCACCAACTTCAACTGCTAGTAAGCTCCGTCCGGACTCCTACGGGAGCCGGGCTCCATCACCGACTTCAACTGCTGGTAAGCTCCGCCCGGACTCCTACGGGAGCCGGGCTCCGTCACCATCTTCAACTGCTAGTAAGCTCCGCCCGGACTCCTACGGGAGCCGGGCTCCGTCACCGACTTCAACTGCTGGTAAGCTCCGCCCGGACTCCTACGAGAGCCGAGCTCCGTCACCGACTTCAACTGCTGGTAAGCTCCGCCCGGACTCCTATAGGAGCCGGGCTCCATCACCGACTTCAACTGCTGGCAAGCTCCGCCCGGACTCCTACAGGAGCCGGGCTCCTTCACCGACTTCAACTGCTGATAAACTCCGTCCGGACTCCTACGGGGGTCGGACTTCGCACCTGACTTTAATTGCAGGAAGACTTCGCCCGGACTCCTACGGGAGTCGGACTCTGTCACCAACTTCAACTGCTGGTAAGCTCTGCCCGGACTCCTACGGGAGCCGGGCTTCGTCACCGACTTCAACTGCTGGTAAGCTAGTAGGAGTCCGGGCTCCGTCACCGACTTCAACTGCTGGTAAGCTCCGCCCGGACTCCTACGGGAGCCGGGCTCTGCCCCCGGCTGCGACTGAAGAAAGACTCCATCCGAACTCCTGCGAAAGCTGGATTCCGAGCTCCTCTTGGACAGATGGCTAACTACCTCTCTCCGCCAGACACTCCAGTCGGACTTCAGCCTGCGGACCTCCCACCCCTGGCGCGTTGCAGTAACGGCTGTGATTCTGCTCCATTCCCTGCGGCAGATTCCATGAGGCTCCATCACCCCACAACCCTGCTCCACCTCCTGCGACGGATTCCACGCAGCTCCATCACTCCCTGGCAGGCCGTAATAATGGCCATGGCCCTGCTCCACTCCCTATGACGGATACCGCACGATTCCTTTATCCTCTGGCACGTCGTGACAACGGACGCCACTCCGCTTCTCATGGCAGACTCCACGTGGCATGCCCCGGTAATAGCCACGGGTCCACCCCACTACTCTCCGCAACAAATTTTTCCTGACTCTGGGCGGCCCACTGCCAGACGGTTACAGGCGTCACTATCAATTTGTTGCCCCCTCCGTCTATAAAAGGGGAACCCCAGATACGTTATTCTATAAGCTCTCATTTTTGCCTAGAAACTCTGCTAAAATTTTTGTTCAAGCACTCCATTTTTGTTGAGGCAGAAAACTGACTTGAACGTCGGAGGGTCTTGCCGGAGCAACCCCACCTCCGATTTAGATTTCTTTTGCAGGTCCCGACGGCGACCGCGACTCCCTCGACTCCAGCTTCTCCGACGCAAGCAAATTTTTGCACCAACAGGATTGGCGCTAGAGGAAAGGCTGTGTCTTCTCAGCATCCCTGTTCTTAAAGGAGCGCTCAACGGGACCGCCCCCGGGCATTTCTTTCGGTGTCCCCTCCTCCTTTCTCCACTCGGTCCTTGCTCGATGCCTCCTCGCAAAGCGTCCATGCGACGATCCACGGCCTCCGCGGCTAAATCTCAGGCTCTGACCTCGCCTCCTGTTTCCCAACCTCCTCCTCCTCCGACGGCGGCGGTCGGTGCGGAGCAGTTTGATCTGTTAGCGTAGCAGGTCAGAGGCCTCACTGAAGCTGTGTAGGCTATGCAGCAGCAGCAGCAGCCGCAGGCGTCAGCGCACCTGGAAAGGGTGTCGCCGGAACATCAGAATCCGACGGTGGGGTGGGCCACTTGGGCCAGTCGTCCCATCCTTCCCAGAAAAATGAACCCGAGGGTGGAGAGCCCTCAATCGGATCACGACTCCACCCCTGGAAGATCCCTGCCCCCATTCTGCTAGAGGACCCTCGAGACTCGAAGTCGAGAGGATTTCCTAGATCGGAGACTCCAAGAGATGAACCGATGGATTGAAGAACTCCGCCATGCTCCTCCCGTTCATGGTGAAGATATTTGCACTGACTCCCCCTTTTCTCAAATGATCATGCAAGAACCGATCCCGCCAAACTTCAAGCTCCCCCAGTTCGAAAGCTACGACGGGACTTCGGACCCGGTTGATCATCTGGAAGCCTTCCGGACGATGATGCTGCTTCACGGTGCCCCCGACGCCATTCTATGCCGAGCCTTCCCATCCACCTTGAAGGGAGCGGCGAGAAACTGGTACTCGACTCTGAAGTCGGGTACCATCTTTTCCTTCGATCAGATGAGCCACCAATTCGTGGCCCATTTTGTCAGCAGCCGGCGCCCCCGGAAGGGTTCGGAGTCCCTCATCAATATCAAACAGAGGGAAGGAGAATCCATTCAGGCCTACATCAACCGTTTCAATGTCACGGCGCTGGAGGTCCGGAACTTGGACCAATCAGTCGCAATGGCCGCTCTGAAGGGCGACCTCCAGAAGAATGACCTTTTGTTCTCCCTGGAGAAGAAGTACCCCAGAGATTTTGCTGATTTGTTGGCTCAGGCTGAAGGGTACGCCCGAGCGAAAGAAGCCTTCAAAATGAAGGATGAGGAGACCGCGAGAGAGCGGCAGGTGGGAGACTCGAGTAAGCCCGCAGTCGAAAAAAGGCCGAGGAAAGCTCGGCCACGTTCTCGATCCCCTCCTGGGCACAAGCGTGCCCACACTCTACCTCGGGTACGTAGGCAGAGGAGTCCGGATCGTGGGGTTCGGCGGGGCTCTCCATCGGGAAGGTTCCGCAACTACGCCCCCCTCAATGCCTCGAAGACCCAGGTACTGATGGAGGTCAGGGAGCAGTTCCCTAGGCCAGAGAGGATGCGCACACACCCCGGGAAGTGCAACCCCAACAAGTTCTGTCTCTACCACCGCGACCACGGCCACGACACGGAGGAATGCATCCAGCTCCGAGACGAGATCGAGGAGCTCATCCGGTGAGGTCGACTCGACAGGTTCATCCGACGCTGGCCTGGGGGTAGAGAAGATCGGCCAAGGGCCCTGCCGCAACCTGAACCGCCAGGGAGAGAGGAGCAGCCCAGAGTTCGGCCCCCAATCGGGACCATCGACTCCATCGTCGGAGGGTCTCAAGGAGGAGCAGACCTCCCACAACCATGGAACCCAGGAAACCTGTAAATGTATCGCTTACGATTTCTCCTTGAATCTAAATTCCTTTCGACTTGGCATGCTCCTCCCATTTGGCATGGATTTGTCATGACTGGGTATAACCCCTTCAAACAATTAAAGCAAAGTTATGTTAGGAACGGGAGGGGAACCTCATCCTAACATAACTAGAATGAAAGTCCGATTATCTTGAGATCGGATTGGGGGAGAGGCCTTACAACGCCCTAATGTGCCCCCACAGCCATGTCAGGAACAGGAGGAGAACCTCGTCCTGACATGAGTAAAGTCAAAGGCCCGGTTCTTTTAGACCGGATGGGGGGAGAGGCCTTACAACGCCCTAATGTGCCCCCACAGCCATGTCAGGAACAGGAGGAGAACCTCATCCTGACATGAGCAAAGTCAAAGGCCCGGTTCTTTTAGACCGGATGGGGGGAGAGGCCTTACAACGCCCTAATGTGCCCCCACAGCCATGTCAGGAATAGGAAGAGAATCTCGTCTGACATGAGCAAAGTCAAAGGCCCGGTTCTTTTAGACCGGATGGAGGGAGAGGCCTTACAACGCCCTAATGTGCCCCCACAGCCATGTCAGGAACAGGAGGAGAACCTCTTCCTGACATGAGCAAAGTCAAAGGCCCGGTTCTTTTAGACCGGATGGGGGGAGAGGCCTTACAACGCCCTAATGTGCCCCCACAGCCATGTCAGGAACAGGAGGAGAACCTCGTCCTGACATGAGCAAAGTCAAAGGCCCAGTTCTTTTAGACCGGATGGAGAGAGAGGCCTCACAATGCCCTAATGTGCCCCCACAGCCATGTCAGGAACAGGAGGAGAACCTCGTCCTGACATGAGCAAAGTCGGAGGCCCGATTCTTTTAGACCGGATGGGGGGAGAGACCCTCGCAATGGCCCTTATATGCCCCCGCGGTCCCGTTGGGAATAGGAGGAGAACCTCGTCCTGACGGTGATGAAACCCGACCGCCCAACAAGATCTAATGAAGGGGAAAGACCCCTCAGCGGTGCCTTCACATTCCTACGCAACCCCGCAAAAAGTGAGGGGAGGGCCCTCACTCAAAAAAGAGGAGAGAAATTAAAGAGGGAGAGCGACGAGCTACATCAAAAATAGATGAAGGACAAACCACACCAAAGACCTAAGAAACCTCATCTCAATAAAGACAGGAAGTTCTTACCAAACACCCCCGGCCTCTAAGAAGGCTCTCGACACAGGTCAAGAAGACAGCGACGTCTCCAAAGTAATGCGGAGTTCGGACCACCAAGCTCGAGCCCGCGGCCATGAACGATGAGGAAAGCAAACTAGCGTGTCGACGACTGGGTGCCTCCCAACAACGTCAACGTCGGACAAGTCGAACGACGAGAGAAGTTCGGCGGATAACAATTTAATACAATGTGCGGACGAGGTAACACAAAACCTCCTTTTCATTCCATTTGTGAAATATACACTATAAAGCCCAGAAGGCCAAAGAAAAAAAAATGTAAAACGACAAAAGCGGGACAAAATAACAAAAGGGAAGGTGTATACATGAAAAGACAGAAGGACAAAAAGAGCCCTAAGGAGGCTTTGCTCCTTCCGACCTAGAATTATCTGCTCCACCCCTCATCCAGGACTGCCTTAGATTTTCAATTTCTTCTTCTAGCTCTCTCCTTTTCAGCAGTGCGTCCTGGAGCGCCTGACGAAGTCGCTGGCTCTCGATCTCCACCTCTCGATGCCTCTTTCTTAGGACCTCAGATTCCGCATCCGCGTCCGTGACGGCCCGCTGCTCGTATGCCAGCTGGATCTTCAATTGCTACAGCTCAGCCGTCCTTTCCCCAAGGGCATCAGAAAGCCCTTCGACTGTTCCTCTCAGGGACTGGAGTTCATTGGAATCCCGGGCAGAAGTCAGCTGAGCCCTGTCAGCCAGCTACCTCTGAAGACAGGCGACTTCGTCGGTCGCCGCCCTAAGTCTCCCTTTATATTCCTCTACCTACCTACGCCAACCGACTGATGCACGTCGTAGCTCACCTCGGCATCCTGAAGCTGCTGCTGAAGGTCGGAGACCTTCTTCGACCACTCCCGATCGCCGTCGGCCCTAGCCAAGAGCCGGGACGAACTTCCTCCCAGCTGACCGATCTTCTCCATCGCAGCCGACAGTTCCACCCTAAGAGCGCTGATCTTGGTAGCTTGAGCCCAAATTCGGTCGCTGGCGCTCTTTTTGCATTCCTCGAGCTCCTTCGCGAAGTCTGCCTTCCTCCGGCTATACTCCATGATCCCCTTCACGTGGAGATTCTGAAAGTGGGTGGCCTCCGCGGTGGCTGCAGAATGACCCTCTCTCGATCTACGAAGTTTGCCTTCCATCTTCTTTGACCTTTTTATCAAGTGAAGGACTTCCTTCTTCAGCCGCTGGATCGTCGCCTTCAGCAGAATCCCCAGGGGCAGGGGAAGTGCTTCTGCAGGCACTACCATCGGGAGGCAAAAGCGTCAAGACACGACTCATCACAGAAAGAAAAGTAGAGAGAAGAAAGGGAGGAGGGAGAAGCCACCCACGACAAGAAACTTAACTTTATTGATTGGACGATTCTTGAAGACAAAAGGGAAAAGAAAAATTGCGGTAAAATAAAAATACAAGGTCGGAGGTCTCAGACCTCAGGGGCAGGGGTTGGAGAACTCGACGTCCCTGGAAGGGGGGCTGCGACAGCAGTGGCAGCGGGTGAGGGACCGGCCTCGTCTTCAGACTCCTCACCAAGGAAGCTGAGGTCGAGCTCCAAAAATTTTCTGGCCACCTTCTCTTGGCAGAGCTCGAACCCCTTGATGAACGCCTCCTGGCCGAATTGGACATTCAGGTCCCTCATCTCTGCGGATGTCTTGAATTCCTCTACCGCGAGGACCCTGACCTCCGAGACCAGGACTGAAATCTGCTCAGCCAAGTTGGCGACCTCAGCCTCCGCCTTTCTCACCGTCTCCTCCAAGGTCTGCTTCTCCTCCTCCCGGGCTTGTTTCTCTCTTTCCAGGGCCTCTTGGAGAGAGACTACTTCGGCTGCCTTTTCTTTAAGGCGAGCGACCTCGGCCCGACAGCGCTCCTCCACCTGGACGGCGTTCCTCCTCGTCCGGTTTGTCACCTCGATATTGGCGAGGAGCTGGTGCCCAATCTGCAAGGGCGACAAGAGGATCAGAATAAGAGTCGAATAGCCGGTTAAATGAAGATTTGCTTACCTCGAGGAAGGACCCTAGGGAGTCCCAGACCCGCTGCTCTGGATCGGCGCGGTCGATCCTCTCGATGACTTCCGGCAGGATGCAGCCGTCGATCAACCGCCTGATCAAGTCCCTGTCATTGAAGGGATTCTCCGGCTCCTCTTCGGAACAGAGGGACTCGTCAGTGGTGGCTCGGCGGCTACTCACCCTACGGGCCACCGACTTCCTTCTCCTCCCCCTCTCGACTACTGGCGCCTCCATGGGGCGGACCCCCGAAGCAGGGGCCCCAGTCGATGGACTCCTCGAAGAAGCCCGGGGGGCCCGTAGGTTGGCGTCCGAAGGAATATCGATCGTAGGAGCCGCCTGGACGGACGCGGTCAAGCTCGACTCCTCCACCCTGGCCCTCTTTGCCGGTCCGAAGGCCACGGCACCCTTTCTTTTGTGGGCCTTGAGGCCCCTGGCAAGCATCCGCGCTGCTTCGGCATCCATTCCTTAAAAAAAAAAAAAAAAGAAAAAAAAGAAGAGAAAGAGAAAGGGGAGAGAGATCAGAAATCAATAATGGAGTGAAAAAGGAGTGGCAAAAAAAAAAAAGAAAAAGAAGAGAGAAAGAAAAAGGACAAAAGAAAAAGAAGAGAAAGGAAAAGATGAAGTACTCGCAGGGTCCTGGGGCTCAGGCCAATGTTGAACAAAAACTGCTCCCTCAGAAGGTTGGGAAGGGAAGGAGCGGAATAGGCGAGAAGCTTCCAGGCAGCCTGGAGGTCGCCCTCCCCCAGGCTGGGGGCCCGACGGACAGAATCCCTCAGAGAGCCCCAAGGGGGCAGGCCCAGCCTCAGGGTCGGGCAGTGGACGAAGAGGTATTTCCCCTTCCAGTTGTGGATTGAAGAGGGGCACCTTTCAGCAACCTCTTCTTGCTGAACTGAGGAGAGAAATACCACCAGTCCTTCGCCGAAGGATGACGTTTGAAGGTATAGAAGTGCCTAAACAGAGAGAGGGACGGTTGGACCTCGACTACATGGCAAAGGGAGAGAAACCCTATCAAAAACCTAAAAGAGTTCGGAGCAACGGAAGCCAAAGAGATGTCTAAGAAGCAGAAGAGGGCGACAACAAAGGACGGAAGCAGAAGCCAGAGTCCGGCACGAAATGCCTCCTGATACAGGCAAAAACGACCGGATGGGGGAGTGCTGGCCCGGTCGGAGGGGCCAGGCAGCTCCAGGTCGTACTCTGGAGGAACTCCATACTGAACTCTTATCAGAAGGAGTTCATCCGGAGTCAGGGAGCATGGAATGGTGCTCGGCGCAAAAATCGGGCGGAGCCCAGTCCCAGGTGCGGGTTCATTTACAGAGCGAGGGACCTGGGAGGTTGAGGCGGAAGAACTCCCGGAACCACTGGGAGCGGAAGAGCCGAAAGATATTTCGAATAACTCCGAATGAGGACTCTAAAGATCCCAAAGAAGATGGGCAGGACAAAGAATGGGAGGCCAGAGGAGACTAACTCAAAGGAATACAACAAAAAAAAATGGCGAAGAAAAAGCCCCTAAGTGGCGGGAAGAAAGATGAAGGTTCTGGGACTAACCTAGATCGCTCAGAGGGATGCAGGGGGCAAGAACAGGGACGACTTGAAGGGCGCCTATGGCCCGAGAAGACGCCAACAGAAACAGGGCTCTCGAAGGAAGGGCAGATACTGGTAGAACTCTGGAGCGGAATAGGGCCCCTAAAGATGGAAGGATGGATTTAAATAGACCCTGGGATCCGGCGCCATAATGATCGCGAATCCCCCCAGGCCGGCCCGCGCTCGACGCGTGTCCCACTTGCCGTGGCAGGCGGCTAAAAGCGGCTGACGGTTGGCAGGGCCATTATTGCACCGTACCTGGGCCAGTGTACCAGCGGGAATTTCGAAGGGTCCCTTCGTATCGCCCCGATTCGTAAAGACTCCAGCACGCACACATTTAATGCCAAAATATCTGAGGGCAGTCGTGCGCAGGATTCGAGGGGACAACTTCAGCTATGCCAATCTCTCTGTACTTCCTTCATTCGAAATTCAAACTTGAAAGTAGGGAGACTGGTGTTGGGTATAAAATACGCACAGTCGAAGTTCTCAGCGGGATTGACCCTTGCAGGCTCCACCCACGACTTCAACCGCAAGGAAGACTCCGCCCAGACTCCTACGGGAGCCGGGCCCCGTCCACGACTTCAACCGCAAGGAAGACTCCGCCCGGACTCCTACGGGAGCCGGGCCTCGTCCACGACCTCAACCGCAAGGAGGACTCCGCCCGGACTCCTACGGGAGCCGGGCTCCGTCACCAACTTCAACTGCTGGTAAGCTCCGCCCGGACTCCTATGAAAGCCAGGCTCCGTCACCGACTTCAACTGCTGGTAAACTCCGTCCGGACTCCTACAGAGGCCGGACTTCGCACCCGGCTTTAATTGCAGGGAGACTCCACCCAGACTTCTATGGGAGCCAGGCTCCGCCCACGACTTCAACCGCAAGGAAGACTCCGTCCGGACTCCTACGAGAGCCGGGCTCCGTCCACGACTTCAACCGCAAGGAAGACACCGCCCGGACTCCTACGGGAGCCGGACCCCGTCCACGACTTCAACCGCAAGGAAGACTCCGCCCGGACTCCTACGAGAGTCGGGCCCCATCCACGACTTCAACCGCAAGGAAGACTCCGCCCGGACTCCTACGGGAGCCGGGTCCCATCCACGACCTCAACCGCAAGGAGGACTCCGCCTGGACTCCTACGGGAGCCGGGCTCCGTCACCAACTTCAACTGCTGGTAAGCTCCGCCCGGACTCCTACGGGAGCCGGGCTCCGTCACCGACTTCAACTGCTGGTAAGCTCCGCCCGAACTCCTACGGGAGCCGGGCTCCGTCACCGACTTCAACTCTGGTAAACTCCGTCCGGACTCCTACGGGGGCCGGACTTCGCACCTGACTTTAATTGCAGGAAGACTTTGCCCGGACTCCTACAGGAGCCGGGCTCCGCCCATGACCTCAACCGCAAGGTGGACTCTGCCCGGACTCCTACGGGAGCCGGGCTCCGTCACCAACTTCAATTGCTGGCAAGCTCCGCCCGGACTCCTACGGGAGCCGGGCTCTGTCACCAACTTCAACTGCTAGGAGGACTCCACCCGGACTCCTACGGGAGCCGGGCTCCGTCACCGACTTCAACCGCTGGTAAGCTCCGCCCGGACTCCTACGGGAGCCGGGCTCCGTCACCAACTTCAACTGCTAGTAAGCTCTGCCCGGACTCCTATGGGAGCCGGGCTCCGTCACCGACTTCAACTGCTGGTAAGCTCCGCCCGGACTCCTACGAGAAGCCGGGCTCCGTCACCGACTTTAACTGCTGGTAAGCTCCGTCCGGACTCCTACGGGAGCCGGGCTCCGTCACCGATTTCAACTGTTGGTAAGCTCCGCCCGGACTCCTACGGGAGCCGGGCTCCATCACCGACTTCAACTGCTGGCAAGCTCCGCCTGGACTCCTACGGGAGCCGGGCTCCGTCACCGACTTCAACTGCTGGTAAACTCCGTCCGGACTTCTACAGGGGCCAGACTTCGCACCTGACTTTAATTGCAGGAAGACTTCGCCCGGACTCCTACGGGAGCCGGGCTCCGCCCACGACCTCAACCGCAAGGAGGACTCCGCCCGGACTCCTACGGGAGCCGGGCTCCGTCATCAACTTCAACTGCTGGTAAGCTCCGCCCGGACTCCTACAGGAGCCGGGCTCCATCACCGACTTCAACTGCTGGTAAGCTCCGCCCGGACTCCTACGGGAGCTGGGCTCCGCCCCCGGCTGTGACTGAAGAAAGACTCCATCCGAACTCCTGCGAAAGCTGGATTCTGAGCTCCTCTTGGACAGATGGCTAACTACCTCTCTCCGCCAGACACTCCAGCCGGACTTCAGCCAGCGGACCTCCCACCCCTGACGCGTTGCAGTAACGGCCGCGATTCTGCTCCATTCCCTGTGGCAGATTCCACGCGGCTCCATTACCCCACGACCCTGCTCTACCTCCTGCGACGGATTCCATGTGGCTCCATCACTCCCTGGCAGGCCATAATAATGGCCACGGCCCTGCTCCACTCCCTATGACGGATACCGCGCGATTCTTCTATCCTCTGGCACGTCGCGACAACGGACGCCACTCCGCTTCTCGTGGCAGACTCCACGTGGCACGCCCCGGTAATAGCCACGGGTCCACCCTACTACTCTCCGCAACAAACTTTTTCTGACTCTGGGCGGCCCACTGCCAGACGGTTACAGGCGTCACTATCAATTTGTTGCCCCCTCTGTCTATAAAAGGAGAACCCCAGATACGTTATTCTATAAGCTCTCGTTTTTGCCTAGAAACTCTGCTAAAATTTTCGTTCGAGCACTCCATTCTTGTTGAGGCAGAGAACTGACTTGAGTGTCGGAGGGTCTTGCCGGAGCAACCCCACCTCTGGTTTAGACTTTTTTTGCAGGTCCCGACGGCGACCGCGACTCCCTCGACTCCAGCTTCTCCGGTGCAAGCGGATTTTTGCACCAACAGATACAATCACTCAAGAACTCTCCAAACCCTAGCCGCAATTTGATTTTCCAAACCTCTCTCACAAAACTGCCGAGATTGGCAGAAAATACAATATTTATACTGATCCGTACCGCGAGGGGCGTTGTCCCCCGCACCTCCCAATGAGTTCGGAGGTGGGCTTCGAGCATGGGCCTATTGGCCCATGTCCTCCGCTACCACCACAGACCTCCCAAAATATTTCATTCAGATCGCAATGCGGGCTTTTCAGATTGGGTCATAGTTCGAGCCCATAAAAGATATCCAAAATTCAAGCCACATTAACACTTCTCTTGGTGCTCATATGTTTTCAAAATCTTTACTGAAGGATTTGTTCAAGTGGAAGGGTTTATTTCATAACTTTTGGGTCACTCATATTTTTAGGGAGGACAATATAGCTGCTGATTATTTAGCAAAGTGCGGTTTTAACTGATTTTCATATTACCCCTTATGGTCCTTTTAATTCGGATTTCACTCGAATTCTCCAAGTGGATTCTTAGGGGATCCTCCATGAACGATAATGATGCCGATCATGTGTAGAGATGCCTTGGTGCCTTATCCTGACTGTTGCTTTAAGTGGGCACCCCCCAGATTGGCTCTGTTGCATTTGCAGTAGGCTGAAATGTTGGATGGTTTTTTTATTTTTATTGTCTCCCGGCTCTGAGTTCATTGGGTCTCTGATCCTTGTTTATAAAGTTTGTTGTTGGCTGCTTATTGTTATGCTGATGGATCTTTGGGTGAGGGGGTCTGTGTAGGAACTTACCTTTTTCCTTGATGGCTGGCCACCGACTTTGTTTTACAGATTCTTAAATATTCTAATATCAGGTGGTGGATATAATCTTAGATTCTCAAGCTTACCAAGGGTCCAATCTCTAGTTTACCACTCATAGTTTATCAGTTTCAGAGGTTACTGGGTTATCATTTATGGATGTGCTGGGTTTAAAATGTTAATTGTCTCTATACCTTTTGCTTCTATCTGGAACTTGTATTGTTCTGTGTTGGGATATACCGACCGACCCTGATGCCGACTCACCGATGCCGACTCACCGACGGATTACGACGCTGACCCATCCTCGATGCCGACTCACCGATGGGTCCCGATGCCGACCCATCCTCGAGGAAGGACCGACCGACTTTGCCCGTCTGACGATGGACAACACTAACGGTAACTACCGATCATGTCCGACCGGAACGTGTCGGCCTAACAGGCCAATACTACCTCCGATCGCCTGAAAGCTGATCTCACATCACCGACTCCCTGTCGGCTTAGACAACTGGCTTCCGACCTCTATAGGCCTTTCTGGATGCCGAACGAGCGGCGTGGGCTGCAGTCCTATCAAGGATATGCCGTGCAACCACCGGGGGACGTTGTCCTGCCAGGAAACCTGGGACGCTGTCCGGCCAAGGACGCGAATTAATTCCTAGGACCTGTCAGCTCGTCAACGATGTGACAACCCCCAACGATTTGATAACTCTTCAGTTGTCACATCACCGACGGCGGGACCATACCACCTCCTACTATAAAACGAGGTAAGGCAGCAGCTTGAGGGGGGTTTTTTTCTCCCTCTCGCTCTCTCCACCGCTGAGTCCCCTGATTCCTCTCTACTGTTGCCCAGTCTCCTCTCTGACTTGACCGTCGGAGGGTCCCCGTCGGAGGCATCTCCGGTCAGTGTGGACTTTCCTTTGCAGGTGCTCGTTCCCGGTGACCAGGCGATGAGGGGATTGGCCGCAACAGGTTTGGCACGCCAGGTGGGGGGGTACGACCGGCATACGACCTCCACAGAGTTCGAAGAACCTTTTCGAGATGACGAGGACAAGGGCTCAGCGGTCGAGAGCCACCGGATCGGCGAGATGCTCTTCCCGTCGAGGAGAGGCTTCTCCACCACTCCCCGTCGTAGAGCCTAGCTCTCCCCATCCTGCGGTGACCACGGAGGCGCAGATCGCAGCGATCGTGCGGCAGATGACCGTGTTGACGGATGTGGTCAAAAGCCTGCAACCCACCCGATTGCCGCGTTCGCCGGTGGAGCAATCGACGGTGCATCTGATGCCCTCCAGGAGCAGTCGCTGATGCCCGCGTCAGTCTCCATCTCCTCCTCGGGAGTGGCTGTCGCAGCACTCCCACCGAGAGGAAGAGAGGCGGCCACTGCATGATGCCCGCCGATCTCGACGACTGACCCCTTCCCAGCTAGAACGAGCAAGGAAGGAGAAGCGGCCGCGAACACCGTCCGCCTCCCTCTCGGATTCATCAGGAGACTCCACCCCCGGGGTCTCTCAGCACCGACGGGCCGACGACTACGAACGTAGGTTTGAAGAAACCGACCGTCGGCTTGCCCAGTTGCAGGTGGACGGACAGAAGTCCTCGAACGACGTCGACTTTCAGACTGCCCAACCTCTCTCCCGACTCATCCTCGATGAACCGATCCCCGGTCGGTTCAAGATGCCACACGTGGAGCCTTACGACGGTTCCACCAACCCAGTTGACCACCTGGAGAGCTACAAGGCTCTTATGACGATCCAAGGGGCAACCGAAGCTCTTCTTTGCGTCGGATTCTCTACCACACTTCGCAAAGCAGCCAATGCCTGGTACTCCAGCCTTCGCCCGAAAAGTATCCACTCCTTTGGGTAGCTCGAGCACTCCTTCGTGGCCCACTTCAGCACCAGTCGGAAGCCACCACGAACTTCGGACAGCCTTTTCTCCTTCAAACAAGGAGAAAATGAGATGCTCCGATACTTCGTGGTGCGATTTAACACGGCCACACTTGAGGTCCGGGATCTCAATGAAGACATGGCCATCTCGGACATGAAGCGGGGGCTGAGGGCATCCCGATTCACATACTCCTTGGACAAGACCCTCCCCCGGACGTACGTCGAACTGCTGGAGCACGCGTACAAGTACATGCGCGCAGACGAAGGAGCTTCCGACCGGTGCCTGACCGAGTCCAAGTACCCGAAGGAGAAGCGAAGGAAGGGTCGGGCCCCTACCGAGCCTAGCAGGCCCCCGACCGACAGTCGGGTCTCACCCCCGCGACGGAACCAGAGGTCGCCTCGACGGTGGAGTCCAAGGCTGACGCACCCCAGGTATGACTCCTATACTCCTCTCTCTGCTCCTCGTGCGCAGATTTTGATGGAGATTGAAGGGGAGGAATATTTGCGACGGCCTCCGCCTCTGAAGGCAAAGGGCCTTGACCGGTGAAAGTACTGCCGATTCCATCGGGGCCATGGCCACACCACCGAGCAGTGCATCCAACTCAAGGATGAGATCGAGGCCCTCATACGTCGGGGATATCTCGGCAAATTCCGAAGGAACCCGCCGACTCGGCCCGTCACCGACCGACGACCCCAGCCGAATCAAGAAGCAACGACTAACCAGCCTACGACTGGGGTCATCAATATGATCTCCAAACGACTGGGCTCGGGGACGACTGCTGGTGGGGAGCCGATGAAGAAGCTGCGCCCGGATGATGTAATTACTTTTACATATGAAGATGTTCGAGGCATCCAAACCACCCATGACGACGCTATTGTTGTCCCGACAATAATAGCAAATTATGATGTAAAAAGAATCTTTGTAGATAATGGAAGTTCAACGAACGTTTTGTTTTACTCGACTTTCTCCCAGATGCGACTGTCGGCCAATTGGCTCAAGAGAGTCTCTACGCCCCTGATAGGCTTCGCTGGAGATGCTGTCACGGTGGAAGGGGAAGTTACTTTGCCCGTGATGGCTGGAACCGAACCACGATAAAGCATAGTCCACTTGACCTTTGCGGTCGTCCAAGTGCCCTCAGCCTACAATGCCATACTTGGAAGGACCGGACTAAACGCCCTCAAGGCAATAGTTTTGACGTATCATCTCCTGGTTCGGTTCCCGATCAAAAATGGAGTCGGAGAGATGCACGAGGATCAGCAGCTCGCCCGGCGATGCTTTCAG
Organism: Elaeis guineensis; assembly: GCF_000442705.2. NCBI lineage: Eukaryota > Viridiplantae > Streptophyta > Magnoliopsida > Arecales > Arecaceae > Elaeis > Elaeis guineensis. The sequence goes on along the minus strand of NC_025996.2, from coordinate 559,449 downwards.
ATCTCTGCTCAAAGTGACGAATCAAAGAGCTCCCTGACGGTTGACAAGTTGGACCAACGAGAAGAAGAAGAACGGGGTGAATCGGCCGAACAGCTCGTTCCCATCTCGATAATGGAGAATCCCAAACGAAAGGTATGGGTCGGATCTCAATTATCCGACCCCGAGCGACGACAGTTGGTAGAGCTACTGAAGACCAATGCCGACGTATTCGCTTGGTCAGCAGCGGATATGTCGGGCATCCCCCCGGAGATAATGACACACCGACTCAACATCGACCCAGCAATGAGGTCGGTGAGGCAGAAGAAGCGGTCTTTTGCTCCTGAAAGATCGAAGGCCATTGACGAGAAAGTGGATAAGCTACTCGAGGCGGGCTTCATTAGAGAAACTACCTATCCCAACTGGCTCGCCAATGTCGTTATGGTGAAGAAAGCCAACGGGAAGTGGAGGATCTGCATCGACTACACCGACTTGAATCGGGCCTGTCCGAAGGACAGCTTCCCACTTCCGAAGATCGACCAGCTGATGGATGCGACGTCCGATTATCGACTGCTCAGCTTCATGGATGCTTTCGCCGAGTACAACCAAATTCGGATGGTGCCTGAGGACGAGGAGCATATGGCTTTCATGACCGCCAAGGGCCTTTACTGTTACAGGGTAATGCCCTTCGGTCTGAAGAACGTCGGGGCTACTTACCAGCGACTTGTCAACAAGGTCTTCAAAGACCAAATCGGGTGCAACATGGAGGTGTACGTGGATGACATGCTAGTGAAGAGTGCGCAAACTTCAGATCACGTGCAAGATCTTGAAGAAACCTTCCGCACTCTACGACGACATCGGATGAAGCTGAACCTGACTAAGTGCACCTTCGGAGTGACCTTGGGGAAGTTTCTCAGATTCCTCATTTCGCAATGAGGAATTGAGGCCAACCCCGAGAAGATCAAAGCAATCGTCGACATGCGACATTCGGACACCAAAAAGGAGGCGCAGCAACTTAACGGAAGGATCATCGCGCTCAGCCAATTCATTTCTCGGTCGACCGAGAGATGCCTCCCATTTTTCAAAACCCTGAGACAGGCAAAGCACTTCTCTTGGCCGGACGAGTGTCGACGAGCCTTCGAAGAACTGAAAAAATATCTGGCTTCTCCGCCCCTACTTGTGAGGTCGGAGGACGGGGAGGTATTGTATCTTTACTTGGCCACCTCCCCAGAGGCAGTTAGCTCGGTGCTCGTCCGAGAGAACAAGAACCGAGTTCACCAACTGATATATTACGTCAGCAAAGTACTTCACAAAGCCAAGACTCGATACTCGAAGGCAGAGAAAATGATATTTGCTCTGGTCATTTCGGCACAGTGGCTCCATCCATACTTTCAGGCGCACACTATCGTGGTCCTCACCGACCAACCCCTAAGAGCAATCCTGCACCGCCCTGACACATCAGGATGGCTGGCGAAGTGGGCTGTGAGACTGAGTGAGTTCGACATTCAATACCGGCCGCGACCTACTTTGAAAGCCCAGGTCCTGGCCGACTTTGTCGCGGAATGCCCGACGACCGATCGAGCGTCGGGAGAGGGGAGCCCTGAAGAGGTTGGGACCTCCGAATGTGACCCCGATTCAACCTAGGTGTTGCACATCGACGAAGCCTCCAACGCTCGAGGGAGCGGGGTCGGGTTCCTGCTCACGAACTTGGAGGGAGTGGTTACCGAGCACGCCCTCCGGTTCGACTTCAAGACCTCCAACAACCAAGCCGAATATGAGGCGCTCGTCGCGGGCTTGAGGTTGGCACTGGAGCTCGGGGTCGACCGCCTCAAAGTCTTCTCCGACTCTCAACTGATCGTCGGATAGGTCAAAGGCGAGTTCGAAGCACGGGATCCGACCATGGCCAAATATCACCAAAAAGTAAAAGATCTCGTAGCACCCTTCGAGTACTTCGAGATCTTCCACATCCCCAGGGTGGAAAATGCTCGGGCCGACGCACTCTCTAGGGTCGCGACATCCGACTATGGCACCTTGGGCCAGACATTCATAGAAAGTCTTGAACGACCGAGCGTCGACAAGATCGAAGAGGTGCTGCAATTGGCGACAGAGCCGAATTGGATGGATCCGATCGCTCAGTACCTGATCGACGGAACTAGCCCCGAAAACCCTGCGGAAGCCAAACGACTCCTGTGGGTGGCTTCCCAATATGTGATGGTGGACGGCCGACTATACAAAAGGTCGTTCTCTCTTCCCTTGCTGAAGTGCCTGGGGCCGACCGACGCCGACTATGCCCTCAGAGAAGTACATGAAGGGATCTGCGATAATCACTTGGGGGACAAATCTTTGGCTTACAAAGTCCTGCGACAGGGTTACTATTGGCCCACTATGAAGAAGGATGCGGCTGAATTAGTTCGGAGGTACGAACCATGCCAAAGGTATGCCAACATACAACACCGACCCGTCAGCCAGCTTACTCCAGTCGTCGCCCCGTGGCCCTTCGCCCAGTGGGGAATCGACATACTCGGACCTTTTCCTCTGGCATCCGGTCAACGGAAGTTCATAGTCGTCGCGATCGACTACTTCACCAAGTGGGTGGAAGCCGAACCTCTGGCACAAATTACTGAGCGGAAGATGGAGAACTTCGTCCAGAAGTCCGTCATCTTCAGGTTCGGATTGCCGCACACCATTATCACCGATAATGGATGGCAATTCGACAACTAGGACTTCAGAGACTTCTGTGCGAGGTTTCGAATCACGCACCGACTGACCTCGGTCAGGCATCCACAGTCCAACGGTGAGATCGAGGTGACCAACCAGACCATTCTGCATGGACTAAAGACCCGACTAAATGAAGTCAAAGGCCTATGGGTCGAAGAATTGAACTCTATCCTGTGGGCGTATCGAACGACGCCCCGTGTCCCAACTGGGGAATCTCCCTTCAACTTAGCCTACAAAATGGAAGCCATGATCCCGCTGGAGATCGGGTTACCATCATCCAGAGTCGAGCAGTATCACGAGCCGGACAACTCTGTGTGTCGGAGAGCTGACTTAGACCTCTTGCCCGAACTCTGACGCGAGGCGCAACTCCGTATGGCTTCCTATCGACAAAAGGTGGCCCGATATTATAACGCCAAGGTCAAACCAAAGCTTTTCAGGCCTGGGGATCTAGTCCTAAGAAAGGCAGAAGTCTCGAAGCCTCTAGACTGAGGGAAGCTAGCTCCGAACTGGGAAGGACCCTATAAGGTGGCGGACGCCTACGGGCCGAAAGCTTACCGACTGGAGACTCTAGAAGGGAACGCCCTTCTCCGGATCTGAAATGCCGACAACCTAAAGTTGTACTACCAATGAACTTTGTATCCCCTCACTTGGAATACAAATTCAATTTCAAAACCTCGAAGTCTGAAATCTCGACTCTTCGACTGTGGGTCAGTGCTCGCCAAGAAGTACGAGCCCCGACGTCCTGACTTGAGCCTAACGTTTCACTGGAGACCAACGGCCCGATCGCCGATGATGCATCGAATGCTTAAAAGGATCGATATATCCATGACGACGGGAGTTACACTCTTTCTACAGATAAAATGATCGGGCAAAACGATCGGCTGACTTGCCGACTCAGCCCCAGTCGAGAAAGGCAAAGCGCCAATGCGACCAACATCGCGTTCGCAACTTACCGACCAGGTCACGGCCGGTCGAAGGATATTCGGCTTACCACCGTTTATCACATGACGTGACGTAAGTACCCGACCTAGGTCTGGGTCACGGGAACTCGACTTATCATCATTTTCCCGACTAAATGCATCGGACGCCATCCGACTGATCACATCAGACGACATTCGACCCTACGCAATGATCGAATCATCGGGGTGTGCCTGAAGGTCGGTTGGCCTTCGACTCAACGAATGTGCCCGACTCAACGAACGTGCCCGACTCATGTCGGGACGACACACATTCGACTTTAACCTTCGACTCACGATCGGGCGATGGACGTTCGTCTCAGGCCCTCGACGGGCGCACACCACGACTGCCGGACGGACGGTCTGTAATCTAAATTTACTTTGCCTTTTCCACGGCACGCGTTACCGACTATCATGACTAACGACTTAGGATGTTACCGAGTGACCTAACATGGCATGTCGGGTCTACGACTCTAAGTCAGAGCGCATCTAAACATACGAAGGGAAGAAGTTGAAAATACTTAATTTCATCAAGTCTACAAAATTGGGCTGAAGCCCGATTACTAGTATGTAAAGCGAAGCAAAAAGTGACAAGACTCTGATCATTCATCGGAGTCGACCTCTTCGATCGGGAGGAGCTCGGGGACGGCCGGTGTATCCACTCTGGTCGGCGTCGGGTCGGAGGTCGGAGCTGGGTCAGAGGTCGGAGCTGGGTCGGAGGTCGGAGCCGTCTCCTCTTCGGTGATTTGCTCTGGGATGGTTTCCTCCACCGCAGTAGCATCTCCCGATGATGGGTCGGCCACCTCTTCTGTGGCTTGGTCCTCGGGTCCCGGGGGGACAATGCCACTGAGGTCGAGCTCCGGGTACAAGGCCTGGACTGCATCCCGAGCATCTTTGTACCCCACCCGATACGATGCGAAGCCGCTTTCCAAGAGTTCCTCCCGATATGTGTCGGAGCCGCGGAAGTCTTCCACCGCCCGATCCAGTGACTCCTTCGCCGACCTCGCCTCTGCCTCCGCCCAATCGAACGACTCCTTCGCCGACTCTGCCTCCACCTTCGCTATGTCAGTGTCAGCTTGGGCGATTGACAAGTCCTCCTCGGCCTTGGCGAGATTCTCTAGGCTGACCCGGAGCTGCTCGCGTTCGGCCTCGAGTTCGGTAACGGCACCATCCCGCTCGCACCGCAGTCGGTGAGCGGTCCGATCCTTGTGCTTGGCTTCCCCACGGGCCGACTTAAGTTCGGCCCCGAGATGAGAGATCTCATCTTCAAGCCTCGCCTCCCGATCGGTCGATAGCTTCAACTACTCGACCAGTACCACCTTTTCGGCTTTGACGATCGTCGCCCTGTCCTTCCAGGTTGCCCGGACATTTTCAAACCTCCGGTATCCGGCCTCTAGTTCGGACATAGTGTAAATCAACTGCAAATGAGAACTGACCGTCAGAAAGACAAAATAATAAAGACAGTAATGGAGGAAGGAGGCGAGGCAGAACTTACCATGATCATGGTCGGGTAAAAAGAAGACAGCAACTCGGTCACCTGCTGAGCCTTCAAAACCTCCACGTCAGCTGGGAGGAGGGTCCCCTGACATAGTCTCCTGGCCAAGTTATGGTCGGTCAGGGCTGACGCTCCCTCGGGGACCCGGGTGCCAGACGATGTGGCGCGACCCACCGACCTTGGGTCGTCAGCGAGGGCCATCGGGGCCTTTCCTCGATCGATCGCCCAGGCCTGCAGATCGGGGAAAGGATGCTCGAGCTTGATTGAGCACCCCCCGAGGCAGCAGCGGGCGCCGACGGAGGATGTTCAGGTTACCGAACGATATCCTGCGCCTCCTCCATCGGCGAAACCGCCGATGCTCCTTCGGTCATTCCCTCCATCGGCTGCTCCTCCGGTGGTGCTGTCGGGGCCGAAAGCACGATGATCGGCTCCGACTGATCGGCCGCCGACGCAGTGGCAGTCGACGCTGCTGTCGGAGGTTTCTTCGGCGGTCGTGAGGGCCCGACCTCGGATGCCGACCTCTTCCTCACCGCATATTATCAAATTTTGACATCGGTCGGCCTCATCCTCGATGGCGTACCTGCAATTTCAATAAGAGAATCAGTACATGTTCGGGGACAAACGCGAAGTGAAAAGACAACCGATGGATCGGGCAGTACCTAGACGGGGGACCAGGCTCAGGCCAGCATCATAGAGGGCTTGTTCGGTAACAAGCTCCCTCTGCTTTGGTACCGACATGTCTTTGAGTCGGTAGAAATCCTCCCGGTTATCCGCCTCCACTCGACTGTTCTCGTTCGCCTCGGTCCAAGGCTCGCCCCAGCGGGAAGGAAAACCCCAAGGAGAAGAAGAGGAAACGAAGAAGAACTGATTCTTCCACCCATGAATGGACGATAGAAGACCAGTGATGAAAGAAAGACCCTTCCGGGGATTGAAGAGCCACCACCCTCGGGTCTTAGTGAAGCAAAAATTTAGTGCAGGGGCAAAATGATAATTTTAAAACTTTTTCAAAATTACTATTTTATAGTAGAATTATTAATTAATCTCATTAATTAATACTAATTAACCCTACACTAGGATCTAAATATGATACAACAGCATGCATTTAAATTTGAAATTCAAATTTGAATCAGTAAACGTTTTACAGTACTGTGTTCAGAACACATCACCTTTTTGCGGGTAGTCGATCACCGCAATCTGATCACCATCGGGGGGCTCTGATCGTCACATCGTAGCCACACAAATGTCTGGCCTCTGTGGATCATCCACACGAAGCTCCCGTCTGATCAGCTCCTCACGAATGCTAGTTCGTGATTTCACCCTTTTGATGGTAGATGTTGATCGAACTCCTTTGATCGATGTGTGCCGACTTCTCAGATGCTCCGGATCCTCTGCACAATTGCTTGAGAGGCTGATGGATCTCTTCCTGAAATTTGGTAGACTCACGACACTCGTGGCACACCAATCTCACTTCCCGAATCCTAGGTAGAAACCCTAGGGTACACACCAAAAACCCTGCGCCCAATTTTCTCTCTTTTCTTTCTTTTTCTCTCAGAAGGTTTTGGACCTTCACCTTGCGCAGAACCTTCCTCACACCCCAAAGTTTCTTTCTTAAAATTTTTACGCATGTCCCACCTTTCTCTTTTTTTTAAAACAACGTCGAACGTGTCTTATCCGTGTGAGAGGATAAAGACAAGAGGTTACACATTTGAATTCAAATCAAATTTGAATTCAAACGAAAACCAACTTATCCCTATCCTTTTGAGCGTGAGAAGAGAAGGGGCATGGCTCTTTGTGCGTGAAAAATGTTTCACGAGAAACTTTTTCTCATGTAAGTAATGTGGCGCACAAAATGGATAAGGATGAAAGGGCAAGTGATAAGTTATCCATTCAAATTCAAACATGCTTTGAATTTGAATGGCTAACTAATTATTTTATCCATCCATATGGCGCACAAATGAGGGCGTAGGGAAGGGTTTTGTGTGAGAAAAATTTCACGAGAAGTTTCTTCTCGTGAATTCAAATGGGTGCAAGGAAGTTGGGTGTCGCAGGGAATTTAAAACAAGATGGTTTGATTCAAATTGAGCCAACCTAGTTTAAAATAGGTCAAGCACAATTAGACCAGATTAAACCCAACATAATTAGGCTTAATTAGGCTCAATAAAATCTTAATCAAATCAGAATTAACTAAACCTAACCCCTGATCAAATCAGGGACTAAACCACCTTAGCGATTAGGTCAACATTTAACCTAATTGGGTCAATCCAAACTGAATCCAATTCAATTGGACTTGATCTAAAAATAATTACTCAATCAAATTGAGTTAATTAGTGATTAAATTACTAATTAAACCTCTCATAAATATTGAGTCCAAATTCGATGGGCAATCAGGCATCAGAGACCATCGATATGAAACCCTGATCAAAGAGTTCAAATTTCAAATTCAAAATTTGAAATTCAAAATTTTGACCCCGGTATCCAAAATATGTGAAACTCATGATCAGAGAATCCTAATTCTCAATTATAGAGTCCAGACAGATAAGACTCATAATCAGCCATCAGATCAGAAAGGAACCTCTAATGTGTGTGACCCCGCAGGTTCGAACCTAAGCCGGTAGCACAGGAACCAATTCCTGTACTAATCGAAGTGACCATCTAGCAATGGTACCCGACGACCGGATAGGTCGAATAATCGCAATCGCAACATTCAGAACCTACGTGAATATGGTTACCGTATAATTCATCCCTTTTGACCGCTGTGTTTAGGATGACTCAGGGTTAAACTGTCAACCCTGATGATATCATCCGAATCGTGCTCAACTCAATTAGTCCTGTGACTCCTCACTAGGACTACCCTGGCCAAGATTTTGCTAAATTGAAACACGACTGTACACAGCTCCTAAACTGGAGTGGTCAATTTCATCTTGACACACGCCCCGACAAGTCAAGTACTTGACTACACCCAGCAACCTTCCGTCACTGAATTAGAAATTCAGGTAGTCCAGTGCCTAAGTGCAGTGAGTTGCTTGCAAGTCACCGTGGCGGTCTCAGGTCGGAGGGACATTTATACCCATATCCCATCGGAGCAAATCTTGACAGCAGAAATAGCTCCGGAGTTGGTCACGTTCATGCAGATGTACCATTACATCTCACCTGTATGCCATACCAGTGTCTCTACACTCTTTGGTTATAAGGACAACCAACCTATATGGCACACAACGACCTATGCTCGATAAACGTTGTCGTCCTTGATAACAACGTATCATTTGGTCGCGAACATGTTTAAGGACTAAGCGACAAATCCTCCTTTGTCGAGTCTAAATAGTCCTAAGGACTTCATCACAACACAGGAGTTCATTAGAAGATGAAACATTTATGATGAAAAAATACCAAAATAACTTTTATTTATTTATAATTCATGTACTAATACAAAAAGAGCACAACCGTCAACAGGCTGACGATTGGCTTTGGGATACTATTCCCAACAATCTCCCACTTGGCCTAAAGCCTATCGGTGCAGTATCTAATACCCATCTTCGACTTGTAGTCGTTGAACTCCTTCACCGCAATGGCTTTAGTGAATGGGTCGGCCAGGTTCTCCTTTCCGTCGATCTTCTGAAGGTCGACGTCACCTCGATCCACGATCTCCCAGATGAGATGGTAGCGGTGCAGAATATGCTTCGTCCGCTGGTGTGCCTTTGGTTCCTTCGCCTGAGCAATGGCTCCAGAGCTGTCGCAGTAGAGCAGAACTGGACCAACAAGGGAGGGTGCTACTCCGAGCTCGGTGATGAATTTTCTCAGCCACACCGCTTCTTTGGCAGCATCTGATGCAGCAATATACTCCGCCTTGCATACTGAATCAGCCACAGTGTGCTGCTTGGAACTCTTCCAGCAGACAGCCCCACCATTAAGGGTAAAAATAAATCCTGACACACTCTTGCTATCATCGCGATCAGACTGGAAACTAGAGTCTGTAAACCCTATAAGTCTCAAGTCCGATTCACCATATATAAGCCACTGGTCCTTAGTATTTCTTAAATACTTCAGGATGGTTTTAACAACCTTCCAGTGATTCTCTCTGGATCAGATTGGTATCTACTCACTACCCCTAGTGAGTATGCCACATCTGGTCGTGTACATGTCATGACGTACATGATAGATCCCACTGTCGAAGCATATGGAATCCTACCCATACGCTCTCTCTCTTGAGGTGTTGTCGGACAATCCCTCTTCGAGAGAGAAATTCCATGGCCTATCGGTAGATAGCCTTTCTTGAATTTTTCATGCTGAACATTTTCAGCATAGTATCAATGTACGTGGACTGGGATAAGCCAAGCAACTTTTTGGATCTATCCCTATAGATCCTCATCCCTAGGATGTAGGAAGCTTCTCCCAGATCCTTCATGGAGAACTGTGACGATAGCCAAATCTTTATTCCCTGTAATGCAGGGACATCATTCCCGATTAAGAGAATATCATCCACATACAATACAAGAAATACTACTACTGGACCATTAGCCCACTTATAAATGCAGGGCTCTTCTCCGTTCTTAATGAAGCCATACGTTTTGATCGTCCTATCAAAACGTATGTTCCAACTCCGAGATGCCTGCTTAAGT